>NC_134403.1:247953145-248253145 GCF_038048845.1 Mixophyes fleayi | reverse complement strand
AAGAGCAATCCTACATTTCAACAATTAACTGTGAAACAATCATTTGCTAGGGGAAGCAAATATAACAGCAGTCACCCAGTCGCCAAGCAAATCACAGACGCCATGGCTACCATGTTAGTGTTAGATCTGCGTCCAATATCCACAATAAACGCAGCTGGTTTTTCACAGTTAATTGAGGTTTTGTGTCCGCGTTACAGAATTCCATCGCGACACCCACAGATATGTGGACAAGTGTAAGTGGGCAAACCAAAGACTATATGACTGTGACAGCGCAATGGGTTGGTCATTCGCCTTCACCAGCAGGAACAGCAGCAGCATGTACACCACTGTGTAACATTTGTCACAGGCAGGCTACTCTTTGTATCACCGGCTTGACTAACAGGCATACAGCTGACAATTTGTTACGAAAACTAAGAGATGTGATTGCTACATGGCTTATAACACTTGGACTCTCCCCAGGATATGTGATTTCTGATAACGCCAACAATATAATGCGAGCATTACAGCTGGGTGAATTCCATCACATTCCCTGTTTTGCTCACACCATCAACTTGGTGGAGCAGAGCTTCCTAAGAAATAACCGTGAGGTGCAGGAGATGCTTTCAGTGGCCCGTAAAATTTCAGGGCATTTCAGGCATTCTGCCATAGCATGTATGAGATTGCAGCAGCTCCAAGAACAGTTTAACTTGACCTGCCACCAACTTAAGCAAGAGGTGTTAACTAGGTGGAATTCCACCCTGTACATGCTTCAGAGGATAGAGGAACAGGGCAAAGCCATACAAGCGTATTGCATAAGCCATGACATTAGGAAAGGAGGGGGGATGTATTTCACTCTTGCACAGTGAGGAATCCTTTCAGTGCTGTGCAAGGTGCTGAAACTATTTGAAGTTGTGTTGTGTGAAGTGAGTGCAGACTCTGCTAGCTTGAGCCAAGTCATTCCTTTAATTAGACTATTGGAAAAGCAGCTTGAGAAACTGAGGGTGGAGATGAAAGCAAGCAATTCCGCAAAGTATGTTGGCCTTGTAGATCAAGTACTTAATTCGCTTCACAATGATCCTCGAGTTATTAAAATCTTGAACTCGGATCACTACGTTTTGGCAACTGTGCTTGATCCAAGGTTTAAGACCTACATTGAGTCTTTACTTCAAAATGAGTGAGATGTGAACTTTTGCAAGGAGCTATTGCTCAGCCAGTTGTCCGCTGAACTGGGCCTTGGCTTGACGACGTGTCCTCCTTCAGTTTCTCAAGCAGCTGCTGCTTGTAAAAAATAAAATTTTCCAAAAATAAGCAGGGAAGACTCATGGGGCAGACCAGAGCAGTTTAACATCTGGGCTGGTTTGAAGGATTTTTCAAAAGAATGTGTGACATTGCCCATAACTCCATCCAATCCGAGTATTAACATGCAAAGGATGGTGGAGCATTATTTTCAAGAGGTAATTGATAAAGTAATGTCAGACAGTCCCTTTCCTTACTGGAAAGAAAAGCAGGCCATTTGGAAACCTGTGTACAAACTTGCTTTGCAATACCTAAGCTGCCCACCCTCCAGTGTGTACTCTGAACGAATATTCAGCACAGCCGGGAACCTAGTCAGTGATCGCCGTAGTAAGTTACTTCCAAAAAATGTGGAGAAAATGATGTTTATAAAAATGAACTACATCTTCCACGAGGAAGGCCTTCACCATCAAAGACATCCAAGCACTGACAGTTCTCTAATGGTGGATTCAAGCAGCGATGAATTGATAGACTGTGATGATGACGTACACACTGATGAGGGTGAGGATGAAGATTATGATGATAACATATTTTTAAAACTTTCTATTTAAGTGTACCCCCAAATAGGAAAGGGACTTGGGGCATTTCTATATCACGTACTGTTTTGAAAGGCTGCTTTTTTGGCAATTTATCAATAAGGGTACGGTGTCATACACAGACTGACCCCAAACTGGCTTTGTCTATTTCAATTAATATTGTACAGTCTATAACGGCTGAATTTTTTAGTATTTTCTGCAAGTGGAGGGGGGTCTATAGAGACAGAAACCAAACTGCCTTTGTCCATTTCTTTAGATATTTAACTATAAGTGTAGGGTGTAATATACACCCAAAGACGCAGGCTCCATTGCCAATATACAAAGTGGAGAGGAAGACAATCTGGTTTGTGTGTAGAATTAATGAAGGCCTACCAGGAATTAAACTGTTTTTTTCATAATTTATTAGCTTTACAATTACATTACTTATCCAAGAAACAGGTGGAGCACTAAATTTGGTTATTTTATACCCAAAAACATTGATTTTTATACAAAATTGCAAAATAAAACCCGAAGGTAATCCAGAACCAAAACCAAAACACGGGGGTCTGTGAGCATCTCTAAACACAAGTAACAGAGACAAAGGACTAGGCAACTACCAAAAAAACAAGACAGAAATTAAATCAGAAAATAAAGCCACAACACTGTAAAAAAACACAGGACTACTCACACTCCAAGCAGAAATCTCAGCACAACAACCCTCCAAAACACCTCACTCACAATACTACTACGCCCAAGCTCCTATCTCTTTACTCCTCAAAACCCTATCAAAGAAAATGTGAAAGCCCAGTTATTTATATAGTGCTTGTGATGTCAAATCTCCTGACAGAGAAAATAGCCAATAGTAAAACGGCATGAAAAAGGTGACTATTTAAAAAAAAACGTCAAAAACGAAACCGCCGTGTTTTGAAGCAAAACCACCATATTTCTATCAAAACCGCCGGCGGCTAGGAGGCTTGCATACCGCCGTTACATTGATGGAGAGAAGGACTTCTTTCAAGCTGTAACCACTCTATGGAATTCCCTCCATCGCACATGTCACACGCCGGTCCCATAGATAGGTGCCGGCACTGTGACTTTCCTCCAGGAACTGTGATTAGTCTGCTCCTGCTTCTGAGACACTATTTTTACACAGGTGTTCCTTGCTACCTTGTTCTGGACCTCCTCCCGATTCTCATTGGTTCTGGACTATTATTTAAACTATCCATGGTTCTTGGCTCATTGCCTGTTCTTCGTGTTACTAAGTTAGCATTAGGTCCTGGCTGCTGTTACTTGACCTTCTGTTTGTCCTCAGCTGAAACTCCTCTCTGCTGTTCTTGCTCGCTGAAACTACCACTACCTACGGCCGAAGTTCCTGTAACTTGCAGTTTCACGCTGGACTCATCTGAATCTCCTCTCTGCTGTTACCTGCTCGCTGAACTATCTTTATCGATGGCCGAAGGTTCCTGTTATTAGTAGTTCTACGCTGGGCTCATCGGATACTCCTCTCGGCTGTTAACCTGCACGCTGTATTACCACTGTGAGTTGATTGCTGTACCTGTGGCTTTTCCTACGGCTCAAGATTCCATTTCTTCCTGGCTGGTGCTACAGTGCTACTATCTCATTATTGAATCCATTGCCGAAGTTCCTGTCATTGATAGTTCCATGCTGGGTTCTCCTGAAACTCCTCTCCGTTGTTTAGCTGCTCGCTAATTTCTACTGTCGGCTGCCGACAGTAGTTCCACGCTGGGCTCATCGGATACTCCTCTCCGTTGTTACCTGCACGCTGAACGTCTTCTGTGAGTTGTCTGCTGCACTTGTGGCTATTCCTACGGCTCAAGTTTCTATATTTGCCCGACTGATTCAACATCGCTATTTCTTCACTGACAAGTCTACTACTGAAGTTACCTGTCATCTGTAGTTCTACGCACGGCTCAGATACACTTCACTCCTCCGCTACTTCTAGGTAACGAACTGTTTGATGTACTTATGTTTATTCTCATCATCTGGGATTGTTATCTGTAGAACCACAAGTTCAACGCTTATTGTTTTTCCATTCTGCGAATTACTATGATACCAGTAACCCACCTTCTACGTTGAATCATTTTGTCTTCGGATCAGCCAGTTCTACATTATCACTCTTTCTGGACTATTGCTGTACCAGTGATTCACATTTATCTGCCGTGTGTTACGTTATTGGATCCAAGCATTCTCCGTTCACCTTCTTTGCGTTTGGACTATTGTTTTACTCATCCTATGCAGTTGTCAAGGGTTACCAACTATGAAGTAGCATGATGTGATCTGCATTCTGCATGTTGTCCAATTTGCCGTGTGTCTAGTATCTGCTGATATATATATATATATATATATATATATTCCTCCATTCTATTGTACCATCAGCCAATACATTACTTTGCAGCATTACTACTATCTACAGTGTTATCATTATTATTCCTGATGCTTGTGAGCCGTGTACTGTTAATCCTGTGAATATCATCATCCTCTGTGTTCAGTCTGAGTTGCCTCCACTACCCTCTGTTAGTTCTTGTCTGGGAGACCGCGACCTGCGGAATAGGAGCAGCGGAGTCCATATCCCCTTGCGGGGATCCCTGGTGAATACCTCCTATCCATTAGACTCCGCACTCCTGGGCAAGTCCTATATAAACAGAGGCAAGGGATCTTCAAAATCATTCAGAGTCGTGCGAGCACACTAAGATTTTCTTCTGGTTTCTCTGAAAACTCACCTCTTCAGACAAGTTTATAATATTCCTCAACTGCCTTATTAACCTCACTATATTACCACCCGTTACACAAGGCAACAACCCTCTGACAAACATTGCTGTGTGTGACTGGATCATATAGCATACTAATCCCTTTTTTTTGTTTGTTTCTTTTGATTATGTTTTTTACCTTTGCAATCTGGCTTGACTGAAACTCAATATGTAAACTTAACCTCATGTATCCAAATGCCATTGTCTCATAGATTAGAAGCTGGTGAGCAAGGCCTTGTCACCTCTTTGTCTATTTTTCCTAGTTTGTTTATTACTGTATTTGTCCCCAAGCGTTACGGATTTTTCTGGCGCTATAAAAATAAATGATGATGACGATGAATATACAATGGGCAAGATGAGTTCTGAGAAAGCTTTCACGGCGACTTGATACCTGTGACTTGAACAATATAACAATCCCTTCTGCTTTGACTCTCTCATTTTATGATGAGTACAAGAAGTACTCATCATAAAATGCTAAGCTCTTCTCTTTTTCCAAAAAGGAACCCAGCCTGTTACTTGTTATTAGCCAATTTCAGTATGCTTGCAATATGTTGACCTTCTGGCCTCCCGCTCCCCATATCTCATTTGCCTATGCTCTAGCCTTTATTCTGTGCCCTTCTCTATGGTGGTATTTGGCTCACTTCTTTATCCTAAATCTTCTATTTTGGATGAGGCTGTTGGCTAGTTTAACCCACTTACAACAAAATTAATGTACAATGCTTTAGGCAACCCATTGCCGTTTTAGTGTGAATTGCATAATACGTAAAGGGAAAACTTATGATCAGCTGGACTCTCAGGCATTGGACTCCTGCCATTCTTATACGTGGGTGGAGGAGTGTTGTGTCCTTTGAAGGTAGTAAACACCTTTGTACATTTTTGTGTTTAATACAGAAAGGAAAAATGGTATTTTGGACAAACAGTAAGCACTGAGCACAAAATTGTGATATATTTCTAGAATGTTGTTGCATTTACAATAATATTACTTACATAAGCAATATAAGTAGTACAATTGAGTGCTAATGGAGTTACTTCATTACTGAGTATTCAGGGTTGGGGAAGGTGACACTTTTCACTTCCGCCACTTTATTTGCAGTTTAATTGAGGATTCTATGCATACGCAATAGCCTGAGTTAATTTCAATCTTTCTGTTGATTTTAGCAGTCATTCAAGCCAATGGGGAACACAATTTTCAGTTCCAATTATTGCATAATAGAGGCTTGGTTGTTCCCAGAATATGTCATAGTAACATAGTAATACAGTTGATGAGGTTGAAAAAAGACACCAGTCCATCAAGTTCAACCTATTTTGGATCTCCTGCGATCCTGCACTTATATTTGAAATTGATCCAGAGTAAGCAACCGCCAATCTGTTTCAATTGTGAAAATCCCCCCAGACTCAATATTGCAGTCATATTTTTACCTTATATCCACTACTATTCTTCATTTTATTTAACGGTCGTATCCCTGGATACACTTTTCCGATAAAAATTTGTCTAACCCTTTCTCAAACATATCTATTGAATCTCCCATCACAACCTTCCCTGGCAATGAATTCCATATCTTGACTGCCCTTACTGTAAAGAACCCCTTCCTTTGCTGGTTGTGACAATTTCTCTCCTCTAACCTTAGGGAGTGACCACGTGCCCTGTGTATAGTCCTTGGGGTAAAAAGTTCCCATGAAAGTTCTCTGTATTGACCCCTAATGTATTTGTACATAGTAATCATATCTCCCCTTATATGCCTCTTTTCTAAAGTAAACATGCCTAAATTGGCTAACCTTTCCTCATAATTTAATGACTCCATACCCTTTATCAATTTTGTTGCCCTTCTCTGAACCCTTTCTAGTTCCAAATTATCTTTTTTATAGAGTGGTGCCCAGAGCTGTACTGCATATTCAAGATGAGGTCTTACCAACGATTTATTCAGTGGCAAAATTACACTGTCTTCCCTTGCATCTATGCCCCTTTTTATGCATGCCAATACTTTGTTTGCCCTTGCAGCTGCTGCTTGACATTGAGCACTATTGCTAAGTCTACTGTCAACGAGCACTCCCAAATCCTTTTCCATTATAGATTCTCCTAAATTACTTCCATTTAATTTATAGATTGCGTTCTTGTTTTTGATCCCTAAATGCATAACCTTACATTTATCTATGTTAAACCTCATATTGCATTTGGCCGCCCAATCCTCCAGTTTATTTAAGTCCCTCTATAGAGAAGCTACATCTTGCTTTGATTTTATTACCTAACATTCCTATTTGGAATGTTACAGGAGAGTTAAGCAAAGCCATCGTAGAGGTAACAGATATAGAAACCTGACTGGATGTCCAGATGAGGGTCTGGATTTCTTTAACTAGGCCAGCTAGTTTGGGGAAAGGCCAAAATATGCAAAGTATAGATTTATGTTTTGTTTATGATTTATAGATTTATGGTTAGTATATTAATTTTAGTGACTGTCTAACCTCGGGTGATGATTGGTACTGCATTGGACACTAGACCAGCCCATGGTCCCTATTATAGTTCACCATAGCATTGCTGCAATTCTTCTGTGTGTGCAGTAAGCAACCATTTTTTGCCGGTCTAGTTACTTTTACTACAACAGAGATGGGAGAAACATTCTGAGCATTACAGTCAGGACCAAGTACATTCAAACAACACTTCCACATGGTTTAAACATTTAGGGGTATATTTACTAATCTGCGGGTTTGAAAAAGTGGAGATGTTGCCTATAGCAACCAATCAGATTCTTGTTATGATTTATTTAGTACATTCTTCAAAATGACAGCTAGAATCTGATTGCTATAGGCAATATCTCCACTTTTTCAAACCCGCAGTTTAGTAAATATACCTCTTAGAGACTTTAAATACTGAGCTGAAGAGATTTGACCATTCCATATTCTTCCAAGTTCTATGATAATTCGAAGGAAACCGGTCTGATATGTTCCAAAATGCACACCCTGTGGTAAGTTTAGGGGATGCAAACTTTCCCCTACTTTTGGGAAACAAAATATGTAGACTTAACATGTATCCAACTCCCATTGTCCCATAGATTGTAAGCTGGCGAACAGGGCCTTCTCCTCTCTTTGTCTGTTTTACCTAGTTTGTTTATTACTGTGTTTGTCCCCAATTGTAAAGCGCTACAGAATCTGGTGGGAATCTATCTTTTATAGATGGTTTGCCCTTTCAAATGATTTGAAAATGAACAACTGGTTGGACTCAAAGAAGTAATTGGGAGAGGGCTAGTCCTAAGTAAGTACAAGATTTGTGAGAGTATCATCATTTCAACCAAAACCTTGAGTTTAGCATAAGGTTAGTTTAGTCAGGGGTTTGAGTTTAGTCTGTATAGTTTATTATTTTCTGAAGGGACATGAATGCCAAAATACTTAGTTGTGATGTCTTGCCATTTGTAGGGAAATGTTTTCCTCAGTTTGTTGAGGGAGGGTAGAGGGATAATTATCAGCATGGTTTCAATCTTTGTAGGGCTTAAATCATAGTGCGGGACAGCTCTAGTATAAAGTGATTTAATAAATCATATAGGGTTGGCAAGGATGATTTTGCGTTGAGAACTAAAACAACATGGTCTTTTTAAAGAAGTTGTTTTTAGTTTCTTTCTGACATATGAACATAGATACGTGTGAACTAATATGGATGCTATTTTTAGATAAGGACCGTCCTGTAGTATCATGTTAAATTAATTAAGTTAACTTCTTTAAAACTAAGGAGTTTGTTAGAGTGATGTATACTATTAGTATAATACCATCATCAAAGTACTATCTAGTGCTTCACAAATAGACCACATAATGATTATGGTAATTTGGTAATTAACGTATCTTCAGGTTTTGTATATAATAACCCAAGTGCTGAAAAGTATTCTACTTGTAAGACTGTTATAGGTAGAGAATAGAAGCTAACACATACAATTCACATTTAAGTGAAAAAGTAGAAGTATTCAGAGTCAGTGATCTGGCTAAGTAGGCATGCACTCAGGGAAAGAAAAAAATCACACACAACAGTATCACATAATATTAGTGCCATATAGGATATAGCTTATACAAAGGCTCAGCCACATGTAGGCATCTATGGATATTATGCCATGAGAAAAATATCTTGTTTTTATAATGAAACATCATCAATTCTTTGCTGAAAGATCATTCACAACTATGAATAAAAAATTACTTACCCTGTGGAGCTAGAAGAAAGAAGAAAAAATAGCACATTGAAAAGAAGCAATAGAATCATACATGTTTTCCATTTTTTTGGATTCCTTCTAATTAAAATATTGCAAATATACACTCATAATTATAAATGCAGACCAGTCCCTCAACTGTATGTTGATAAATCTTACTATATTTTTTAATTATTACTTATTGATTTTAACTTTATGCACATAAGTAAAGGTATACAATTACAAATCAGTAGGATATTAGCAACACATTATTAATAATAATAATAACAACAACTACAACATGACATTTTGTGGCATTTTCATATTGTATAATTTAGAACACTTCTACCATATATGAATAAATGTACCTATCTCTATAATTTCTAAAACAATCTTCAGGGAATTAGAATTAAGCACATCAATTTATCAGAGTTAAATAAGTAGAATGTAGCATTTTATAAGCCTTACCCAAATAGGAGTGGACCATTACAATTTTCCCAGGATATGCTGGGGTGGTGTACAGCACAGCAGCTAATTTCCTTATCCTTATTTTATTTATCTCAAATAACTCAATCCAGAACTACCTATTTAGTTTTGGGATGAGTTATGCTTTAGTGTCTTTTTGTTTAGCAATATATCTTATTCCTGGTTTTAGTTAGTCATCTTGAGTTCTTCAACAATTTCCTAAAGTTCCTAAAGAGCAGTGTAGACTAATCATGCATCCCTTACATTTCCTGCACCTACAGTTAGATATGCTCTGGATCAGTTACCAGCACACTCATTTTCTCTCAAGAGTCACTCTGGGACATTTTTTAGGTATTTCAGATACATGAACAGGAAGAGGATAGTGTGGCAGCTCAACTTATTTGTGAGTGAATCAGTCAAACAGATTTCACTCAGACACATGTATGTCCTAGATTTATGTTTTGTTTATGATTTATAGATTTATGTTTAATATATTAATTTTAGTGACTGTCTAACCTCAGGTGATGATTGGTACTGCACTGGACACTAGTCTAGCCCATGGTCCCTATTATAGTTCACCATAGCATTGCTGCAATTCTTCTGTGTGTGCAGTAAGCAACCATTTTTTGATAGTACTGTACATTGTTAATATATGAGACCAAATGATATGATAGTTTACAGTCAAGTAAATAGAAACTTTCTGATTACTGATCAGATCCTTCAATGTTTGCTCAAACCATCAATGGGGAAATAATTATTAATACTGGTCTCGGCCATATAATTGCACTGTATTAATGATTTCATTATTTAACAAAATATTAATGAACAATATAACATGCTATATTTATGTTATAGTTATGATGGCACAATAGTTAGCTTTATATTCCCCACTGGGGCCTTGGGTTTTATGTTATAAGTTTGTGGTTGAATTTGTCTGATTGTAAAACACTGTGTAATACATATATACCATATAAAAACAGATAATATTAGTACCTGAACAACCAGTAATACCTGCAAGCAAAAAATAACACATATTAGTGGTGAATTAAATCAATATGGTTGAATAAATTGCCACCTGAAACATTTCTACACGTATAATTTCCAGGGAACATCCAGCCCCATGATTTGATGCTGCCTGCAAAAGATTTACTAAGGTAAATTAAACTCCCTGAAAGGAGCACTGCCTTTCTTATCCAAGACAAATCACCCAACTTGGACCCAGAGCTTAAAAACAAATATAACATGATCATTATGGGCTTGAGTCATTAAGGAGAGCAAAGCAAAAAAAGGAGTGACTTTGCACCTTTGCAAAACCATGTTACATTGGAGTGGGAGGTAAATTTAAAACGTGGGGACAGATTTATAGTTGGGGTAGGGCATGGCCTAGATCAATTTTAAATTTCAGTGTAAAAATAAAGTTATCAAGTATTTGTGTGACAAAAAAGTCTGTATTTTCTTTATGTGCAAAATAATAAATTAATTTGCATCCCTTGCATTTCAACATGGTTTATCCAGGATCAAATTTACTCAGATTTTTTGTCTTACTTTATAGGGGCCTATTTATTAATCCTTACTGCCGTTTTCGGGGAACAGATGCAAATCTAAGTATCATGTATTAACAGTGCATTGCAGCTGATATCATCTGATTTGCATTTTTTCCCGAAATACAGAGCAGTCCCCATGTCTATGGCTATTTACAACAATTTAAGAAGTAATGAAAAGTCATTTACACATACGTTAATGTACGCCAGCTCAGGCTGGCATGCATTACCGTAAGTGTAATTTTTTGTCTCTTCTCTATTGGGAGAGCATTACGGTAGAGGGATCTTTGAAACTCTCACACCGCATCTTACTGCTCTCCCCTCTGGTCACTATTGGAGAGGTGGTCACTTTGCTATAGTGACCATAGAAAAAATAGTATATAGGTCTTCACAGGAACAGCAGTTTTTCGTGACTGCTCTTTCTGTTGAAGTTTTTTTAATAAATAAATATGATCTTTCAATCCTTATCTTTGCAATAAGAATTGAAAGGGATTGTGTTAAAATTGTGTTTTTTTTAAAATATGTCCCATAAGCTTTAGAAAGTGTAATGAAGATTAGGAAACTTCTATGAAAGTTCTTTTAAAGCCATTTTGTAGCTTATTTGTTTACATACTAAAACTATTTATTTTCAGAGTCATACCCAGCGCAGCTATTTCCATTTATTTTCATATCTTAGGAAGGATAAAATATCATACAATGACTAAGATAAAACATATATATTCATTTATCTTATACACCTGTAAAGATGATGGAGATGTGTTGTACCCCTTCAGGAAATACACAGGTGTAATAATAATTACCCAGGGTGCTAAACATAAATTGTTGAGACTATCAGGTAGTCAGCTACTGTCTTCAGAGGTATGTGCAAACTTCACATAAAAATGTAAAAACAAAAAGTAACAAAAGTGGACTGCGCTAGAGACCTGAGAGAAGAATCAACATTCATACATTAAAATCGTGTCACCTTTTCCATAAGATACAATTTTCTTTTATGAATGTTGATAGATAGATTACTAAATTCTGTGCTACCTATGTTTATTATGTGTCATTGCGCATTTATAATTCTGCTGGACACTTTTTTATTTCTTAATTTGATAAAAAAAAAATATAAGCAGTGTTCTAATTCTATTACTAATATCAATAAAATAATTTTTAAATGTGAATACCCCACTTGTACAATCCCAGTGTGTATCTTAGTTAAATACCTGTATGGATGCAGTAGCAAGAAATGAGTAAAATACACAGTATCTTCATGTTCTTCAGTGAAGTTGTCATGATGTGAATACGATGCATGGTCTCAATATCCCATTAATATATTAAGGTGAATAGAGGGTGGAGTTATTTGACAGTTATCTGTATGCTTATTGAAAGCAAGCTCTTATTACACCTGGACAATCTGTCCTGCAAACATTGAAGACAGTTTTTAAGTCCAGGGCAACAAGATTACTAGTGAAAGAATTTGTGGTTAACTTTAACCCTATGGTGAGTCTGCAGTTAACAGTTAAATACATTTTTCTGATTGCTTATTATATAGAAGACATTTTTATAGTGAATTGTTCAGAAGTTCATCTAAACGTAATGAGAAAAGTTATGAACCTTTCATAAATTATTTGATAATGAGACGCCAACTTTTGTGTTTCTATAGGCAAAATCCTCTCAAAATCACATCTGAATTTCTTCTCAGTAACTGTAACATTTCACTTATATTACCCATCAGTAAAATCAATCATCCTAGAGTTTCATATACTTTTCCAAAAATTATAGGAACGTTTCTAAAATGATGCCTCTCACAACAGATAGAAAAAACAGTAGAAACAAAATGAATTACACTTGATCTAAATGGTTAGCCATATTGCATGTATTGGTAGATTTAAAGGTTGCATAAACATAAATTCATACTTGCCTACTTTGAGGGATCTACCTCCAGGAGATCCCTGAAGAGGGGTGTGGTGGGAGAGCGGAAGGGGACGGTATACGGCCAATTGTGTAGTTTTGGCCCGCCTCGCCACACGAACTGGCATTTTGTCTCAGGGGGGTTGGGCCAAAATGATGTGATTCGTAATGAATCGCGTTAGGACCAGGACTACTCTACTGGAATGAACTGTCCCGTCGGGGACAGGACATTTCAGGAGAGTAAGCAAGAGTGCATAAATTTCTGCAGCTGCTAGATTCTGCTTGTAAAAGAGGTGGCAATATGAAATATGTTCCCTGTCTAAGAAGGGGGTTTTCCTGGCCCCACCTGGTATAATATAACAAACTAGATCCCATAATCATCTGACTGCTTGGGCCCTTCTAGCTCCCCATCTCTCACCCACAGTGCTGTGGCAGCTAAAAAAAAATAGGAGACAACTAAAGGTTGTTTCTAACCTGTGGTATTGGCTACAAGTAAAGTTAGGTATGTTGATTTTCTCACTCTCTAGCATACTTGCCAACTGTCCCTAATTTACAGAGAAAACCCCATGTTTTAAAGGATTGTGCCTGGAAATTTTTATATAATTCTATTTCAAAAATTGATCAGCTATACATTTCAATTTTTGTTATTCTGTATGTTAGAAATAAATCACTAATTATTGATTAATGTAGCTTTAGACCCCTTATTAGAATTTTACATTCTTGGGACACCTTAAATGGTATTAAAATAGGTGACAATGAAATTAAGCTTATGGCATTTGCAGATTACCCACTCCTATATATTTCCAACCCTAACCTCACTTTAAAAGTAATACTGGACAAAATTAATGGCTATGGGGAGTTATCAGGATTTACCATTAATCAGGAGAAGACAGGGCAATGTCTCTAGATTCTATAATTAAACCTTCCTGGAGTAAAGAGCTAATTAATCTCTTAAATATTTAGGTATTGACAAAAAATATTCATAATTGACATGACCTCAATGTATGATGGATAGCTAAAGAAGTACTAGAGGAAATGTCTATGTGGAAGCACCTTATGCTTTACTAATCCCTCTTTTATTAATTTATTATTCATCTAAAGCACTGGTGGTGGATCTCTTCTCTATTTCAGCTTCCAGTTCTACACCTGAGCAGCACTGTGTTGGCGAGGAAAATGGCCTTATTTTAAACTTTATTAACACTAATATCTAGAGATGCTCACTGACCCCCATGTTTTAGTTTTGGATCTGGATTACCTTTGGGTTTTGTTGTTGGTTTTGGTTTTGCCAAAACCGCCCTTGCGATGTTTTGGTTTTTGTTTTGTTTTGTTTAGGTATTTTTTACAAAATTCCATTTTTTGGCGTAAAATCACATAATTTCGGTATTATTTTGTACCTACATTATTATTAACTAGAGATGGGCGGGCTCGGTTTCCCGAGAACCGAACCCACCCGAACTTTGCCTATCCGAGTACCGAGCCGAGCAGGCTCGGTACTCTCCCACCCGCTCGGATTCCAAATCGAGGCCAAACGTCATTGTGATGTCGTCGGATCTCGGGGCTCGGTTCTCGCGATAATTGAAAATTTTAAATACCTGCCTTCACAGCAATCCATCGCCATTTGACAGAGGGACAGAGCAGGGTGTAGTCACAGGCTGATTAGAGCAGGGACAGAGAATATACCTTATTCTTCATCCAATTCTGATAACAATTGTGCTAACAATTCTGATAACAATTCTGATTACAATTCTGATAACAATTGATAGAGAAGAGAGGAGGATAGAGGAGTCTTTTTTTTCAATATTTGGCACTACAAGTGCTTATGGGGTGTCCCCCATTCTTTTGCATTAATATATATGTCTGTCAAAAGTCCTATTTGTCTGCAGTCTCAAAAAATATTTTTTAGCACTCCCAAGTGCTTTTGGGGTGTCCCCCATTCTTTTGCATTAATATTTCTGGCTGTCAAAAGTCCTGTTTGTCAGCAGTCTAAAAAAATAATTTTTAGCACTCCCAAGTGCTTTTGGGGTGTCCCCCATTCTTTTGCATTAATATTTCTAGCTGTCAAAAGTCCTGTTTGTCAGCAGTCTGAAAAATAATTTTTTAGCACTCCCAAGTGCTTTTGGGGTGTCCCCCATTCTTTTGCATTAATATTTCTGGCTGTCAAAAGTCCTGTTTGTCACCAGTCTAAAAAAATTATTTTTAGCACTCTCAAGTGCTTTTGGGGTGTCCCCCATTCTTTTGCATTCATTTTTGTGACTGTCAAAAGTCATATTTGTCAGCAGTATCTAAAAGAATTTGTAGCACTACAAGTGCGATGGGCTCATAATGGATTCAAAGTAGTCCACATATGAGCAGAATCAGCAACCAGGTTCTGTCACCAGTCCTGATGATAGTGTTCCCAGTACGTCATCTGGGAAAGGCGATGTCAAACTACACAGTGTTTTGAAATCAGTCAAAAAAACACACACCCAAAAAAAATTTACCGTGTTGTAGCGCAAAAGAAGTGTAACTGAGGAAAAGTTAAGTGCCGATAAAAAAAAATTGCCAACATGCATTCTACACACGCAGTGGCAAAGAGAGAATGAGGCTTTCACCTTTGTCTATTAGTGGCAGAACAAAAAATGTTACCGAGCCTACAAGTGATGCACAACTACTGTTACTCGTCAAAGCCGAGCTGCAAGATAACAGTAAGGCATTAGAGGATAATGTTTGCTCTGAATCAGAAATGACACCTATCCCTGTGGAGAGTCCATCTACCAGTGGTATGTCTAATCGTGAGCATTCTGATAATGTACCCATAAAGAAGAGCCCTTTCAGCAGTTCTGCTGATGTGTGCCTGAACAGCCCTAGTGTAGGCGGTGATACACCAAGTGAGGATGACACTTTGGAATTAGAAGAGGTTGAGGGGGAGATTTGGGTAGCCGATGAGGGCGCTGATGAGCATGCGGTTGATTGTGTAAGTCCTGCACTAGTGGCAGCAGGGTAGCACCAGTGGCAGCAGTTCTGGCACGTGAGGTTATGGCACCAATTTGCACTTTCCAAACACAAGCAGAGATGATGCAGGTGGCAGACCACAACAGTTTGACATCTGGGCTGGTTTGAAGGATTTGACAAAAAAATGTGTGACCTTGCCCATAACTGCAACCAATCCTACTATTAACATGAAAAGGGTGGTGGAGGGCCTAGCAGGGATTAAACTGTATTTTTCCTAATTTGCACTAATACGGTTTGGGTGTAATATACACCCAAAGTCGAGTGCCCAATTGCTAAGAGTCATTGATGAAGAGGAAGACAAGCAGGCTTGTCTGTAGAATTTGCAGGCAAATTCTACTGCGTTATATAGGTAACACCCAAAGAGAAGAGCTCCATTGCTAATTGTAATTGCTGAAATAGAAATAATAGGGCTGACACTCTTTGTATAAATCTGCAGTTACATTTTATTGTACCATAGGTCACTCAGAAAGAGGAGAGGTGGCAGGGTTCAGTGCTAATCCTCCTCAAACAATACTAATTCATCCCACCATCATAGAAGTCTGTGTACTATGATGTAATTGCCGATAATGTCTTTCAAAATGGAATTAGTAGTTCATTTTAGGGCAGAGCTGTCACGATTTTTGGCCAATTCTTTTACAGCAGAGCAAATATCTAAATGATGTGAGGAATCATCTGCATCACCACTGTGTGTCTTGGGAAAGCAATTTTTTGTACAACAAGCAGTTAGTTGCCTGAGAAACTGAAGGAGAAGACGTCTCAACAAGATGTCGATAGGTCGTAGATCCTTGCAAAGCAAATTAAGTATTTCGTCCACAATTAAAATATAGTTAGCACATTTACTTTGCTTTATGTCACACGTTAAATTTCTGTAGCTCCTTGTGAAAATGTATTATTAAGGCAATCACTTGACTCAAGCTAACTGTGTCTGCACTCTCTTCACAGGTGACTACTTTGCTGGACTAAAGTACATTTCCCTCAAATGCTAGTCTTCTTGCAGCTGCTGCATTCTCCTACATGCTGTTGCAGAAAACTGAAATTGCCCCTAAATTTTTCCAGACACAAACAGCATCCCCTGCATGTCATTTTTTAAAAGTTCTGTAACACCAAGTTGATTGTGTGTGCAAAACAAGAAATGTGATGGAATTCAACCCCGCTGTAATGCTTGAACAATATTGGGGTCGTCATCAGAAATGACATATCCTCAGGAGAGTCCAAGCAGGATTAGCCATCTTTAAATGACATTCCTTAATTTTTGCCTACTTATGAAAAATGTGACGTACTTGGGTACATGCTGCTGCTGTCCCTGCTGGTGAAGGCGAATGACCAACCCAGTGGCCTGTCACAGTCATATAATCTATACCTTGCCCAGTTCCGCTTGCCCACATATCTGTGGTTAAGTGTACAGTGGGTAGAATGTCATTTTGTAGCCCAATGATTACATTTTTAAGAACTTTCTGGTAGAGGTGAGGAATAGCTTTTCGACTAAAACCAGCTGCATTAATAATGGACATTGGACGCAGATCTAATACTAGCATAGTCTGTGATCCGCTTTGCGACTGGGTGGCAGATTTCATACTTGCTTCCTCTTGCAAAGGATTGTTTAACTGTAAATTATTGGTTCTGGGGATATTGATGATGGGTGGGAGTGGGGGATAGATTGCAGGTGCTGGGATGTAGATGAGAGAAGGGAGGCAGATGATACTGGACTGCTTGTTGTTATTTTTTTTAACCTAAGTTTCTGATTTCCCCAACAGCTTTCCAAGAACTCGCTGGAAAATGATGTAACATGAATGAGGATCCCAGATGGTTAAGGTCCCTACCTCTACTGAGTGTGGCTTTAAAAACGCTACAAATGGCTAGACAACTGTTGTCAGGATTTCTGTAAAAATAATTCCACACTTAAGAGGTGGATTTTTGGTCTTATGCCCAGGCATGACAATGGCATTTTTGTTATCACTGGCAAGAACTGCAGCAATTTTTCTTTGAAAGTGTATGAAAATCATATTGTGACCTAGGAGGTGGGCAAAATTGAATGGAAATGACTGGAAATTAGTGTTAGTGAGGTTAATAATAATGTAGGCACAAAATAATACCTAAATTATGTTATTTTAGGCCAAAAAAAATGTAATTTTTTTAACAAATAGCAAAACAAAACCAAAACCAAAACACGCAATGGCGGTTTGGCAAAACCAAAACACAACGGTAATCCAGATCCAAAACCAAAACCAAAACACGGGGGTCAGTGAGCATCTCTATTATTAACCTTACTAATACTAAATTCTAGTGATTTGCATTCAATTTTTACCATCTCACAGGTCACAATATGCTTTTTATACACTTTCAGCCAAATACTGCAGCGAGCTGGCTGGATTTTAAGCGACAGAGCAGCAACACAAACACATTGCAGTTTATATCACATTAGGAGATGTAGCATGTACAATTTATCAAGCCAAGCAGTTCATCCACAAGGAGTGCCACTTTTGTGGCTGAAGTGCAAGTCCAACATGACCCTCCCTAAACAAGCTAACAATGGGCTTGTTAAAGTAATGGCAGAAACACACATCAGTGCCAGGAAAGATTAATGGTGCAAGATGGAATTGTATTTGGACCCTACCACCCACACATATGTTGGATCTTACAAAGGACATGCACATTTTAACAAACCAAGCACTTCAGCGACAAGGGCTGCCACTTTTGTGGCTGAAGTGCTTGGTTTGTTTGGACCCCTACTAAACCAGCTATCAATGCCCTAAAGGCAGGTTAGACCAACAGTGCTGTAAAATGAATTCTATACTGTCAAGATGTTGTCGTCATCATCTTCAGAATCATCCTCATCCTCATCAGTGTGTACATCATCATCACAGACTATTAATTCATCTCCACTGGGATCCGCCTTTAAAGAAGTGTCAGTACTTGGATGTATTTGCTGGTAAAGGCCTTCCTCGTGGAAGATGTAGTTAATTTTGATGAACATCATCTTTTCCACATTTTTAGGAAGTAACCTTCTATGTCGATCACTATCAAGGTTCCCGACTGTGCTGAAAACTCTTTCTGAGTACACACTGGAGGGTTGGCAGCTTAGGTATTGCAAAGCAAGTTTGTACACGGGTTTCCAAATTGCTTGTTTTTCCTCCTAGTATGGAAAGGGACTGTCTGACATTTCGATTTCAATTAACTCTTGAAAATAATCCTCCACCATCCTTTGCATGTTAATAGTAGGATCGGATGGAGTTATGGCCGAGGTCACACTTTTTTTGCTAAAATCTTTCAAACCAGACCAGATGTCAAACTGTAGTGGTCTGCCACCTGCATCATCCCTGCTTCTCTTTGTAAAGTGCAATTTCTTACGATCAGCAGCTGCCTGAGAAACTGAAGGAGGAGACTTTGTCAAGCAAAGGACCAGTTCAGTGGTCAACTTGCTGACCAGGAGCTCCTTGCATCTGTTCAGATTGCGGTCATTTGGAAACAAAGAATCTACGTAGGTCTTAAACCTAGGATCAAGCACAGTCACCAAAACATAGTGATCCAACTTCAAGATTTTAATAACTCTTAGATCATTGCAAAGTGAATTAAGTAAATGATCTACAAGGCCAACATACTTTGCGGAATTGCTTTCTTTCATCTCCTCCTTCAGTTTGTCAAGCTGCTTTTCCAAAAGTCGAATGGTTTCAGCACCTTGCACAGCACAGAAATGATTCTCCACTGTGCAAGACTGAAATACATTCCCCCTCCTTTCCCAATGTCATGGCTTGTGCAATACAATTTTATGGCTTTGTGCTGTTCCTCCATCCTCTGAAGCATGTACAGGGTGGAATTCCACCTTGTTAACACCTCTTGCTTAAGTTGGTGGCAGAGCAAATTAAATTGTTCTTGGAGCTGCTGCAATCTCCTACATGCTGTGGCAGAATGCCGGAAATGTCCCGAAATTTTACAGGCCACCGAAAGCATCTCCTGCACCTCACGGTTATTTTTTAAGAAGCTCTGCACCACCAAGTTTATTGTGTGAGAAAAACAGGGAATGTGATGGAATTCACCCAGCTCTCATAGCACTCGTGGATAGACTCTCCTTAGGGATTTGTGTCATTTCTGAATCAGAACATACATTTTCCTCTAATGCCTTACTGTTTTCTTCCAGCTCGGCTTTTACACGTAAAAGTAATTGGACACCACTTTTGGAGTCCAATTGACAAGGTCTTGCTCGGTCATGACTAACCTTACAAGAAGATGCCTCAGTGACAATTGCAAAACTAGCACTCATGTGTAGAATGGCATGTTGGCAATTAAATTTTTTTCTGCAAATAACTTTGGCTGGATTACAAGTCTTTTTTTCTTGACCAAGGTAAAAGGTGTTTTTTTACATTTTTGTTTCCCTGAATTAAAAACACTATGCACTTTTGTAACTGGACCACTATTAAATAACTTTTGGTGTAAATTTATTTAAAGGAAATAGCGCAGGGCGCTTATTTTAATAATTGCACGTGCACTTTGTCAGGCTTCAGCCGTGAACTAGAGGCCACTAACCGGTATTAGCACTACTGGTGCGGAGTCTAACAAGCCCCTGGTGTTCGCCAGGGATCCCCTTCAAGGAGGTTTGGACTTCGCTGCTCGAGGCACGCAGGTTGCGGTCCTACTAGCCAGTTGCCGGTGTAGTGGTAAGGAGAGTCAGACGGTCCGGGTCGAAAGCCAATCGGGAGCGAGGTACAATAGGAAGATCCGAGCGGGTAATCAACAGGCCAAGGTCATGACACAATATGGGGCAGGCAGAATGGAGAATGGTCGACAAGCCGGGTCACAACAGGAGAGCATAGAGACGAGAGAATGGTCAAGGAGTGCCGGGTCAAACAGGAGAAATCACAGGGAAAATGCTGGAGTCAGAACCTGTTACTCTGGCACCCTAATGGGGCCAGAGCCAGGGTTAAATAGAGGTAGAGTGCCTGGGATTGGAGGAGGCTGGAAAGAGGCAATCTACGTGCAAGGAAGCATCTCACTGCTAGGCAACGGGACGGAGCAGGGCGCATGTGCCCGACAGCAAAGTCCGGCGGAAGCCGCGGCGTGCCTGTTGTTGGGGACGGCACCTGACACACTTATTTTTGATATTGTGTATATTGTGAGATAGGAAACCGTTATCTCTGAGGCCAGGGTAGAAAATTAGGTTTTTCTGTTTTAATTTTTCAAAACCAAATACCTTATCTCTGATGTATATCTGATACAATAAGTCTTTGTTTTGAAATGCTTTTGCATATCTTGGTACAAGGAAATGCTTTGTTGGTTTTGTCTAAGGTAAATGTTTGATTTCTGATAAGCATTTGTAAGTCTGTTGTGTGTAGTCTAGAGGATGTCCTCATTAAGGCTAATTAAGTCTATTCAATGTGAGTGACCAACACTTGAATGCAAAACATGGGGCCATTACCTGAATGCAGGTCATGTTAGACAGACAGGAACTCTAAACAATGGAGACAGAACATCTGAAGAAATCAGGGTGATATGGAAGTTCAATTGTTAGATGCAAAATTAGATTACATCCTGAGATCTGAGGGAATATTCTAGACGGGTTGGAGCCAGATAGGTCCAAGGGGCTAGGAGACCTGTCAGAACTGTATAAAAGGTGAACTGTTTGAGCATGTAATGTATTCTTCTGATTTCAACATCTGACCTGATCACTGGTACCTCTAACCAGTGACAGCAAATAAACATCTTGCTTCAAAGACCTGCTTGAAAACATCTTCAATATTGCTGTAATCTTGTGACCTACAGATTAGACCCAAACTCTAATCCGTTCTTTGACTGATTCTGAGGTTGGACCCAGCTCTCCAGTACCACCGCTCTGCCTGCTACCAATGCAGCCCTGGTCAGTGAGATAGGCCAGGGGGATTCATCAACAGCAACCCTGATCCATAGTAAGAGGTTAGGAGTACCAGTGTCGAAGTCAGTAAATTGGATAAAGTCATTTCAATTAAAGTCTAGCAAACTTGGTTGTCTTTGTTTGAAAAGATGCGTACGGTACGCATCGACGTACGAGGCACGCTACGGCGTGAAAGGGCGTACGCATCCACTACACGTGGCAGCAACAGTAATGGGTCTTTTACCATACATTCGCACAAACACGCATACTTATAAAATAGTACACATTAATGGTAGCTGCAACACATAGTCAGTTATGTCGAAATATAGTAGTATTTATATGTTATATCAGAGTTACATGCATATTAGTGAAATACACGGAACGGGTTAAAGGAATAACATCATGAGTGGTATCATAATGAACCTTGTTACATATCCTACTGTTTGGTTCACTCTGCGAGGGAATCGCAGAGTGCATACGCAAGTTATGAATGATAGGGAATTATGAACTACTTAAGACTAAGGAATCCTGGCGGGAAGAGCAGAGCATACCCCCTGCAGAGATGACCCCCTCCTTTGGATTCCTTAGGATGAACCAGCCAATGATTGACGACCCCTTGGACATTCCTGAGACCCGGACCAATAGATGCAAGCCATACCATCTTCATTGTATTACTGTATTTGATTGTGTATATAAGCAGCAGCTTGTGATCCAGAGTGCAGACATCTTGTCCCCAGACTTCAGGATTGAATGACTGCACTGGATCCAGAGCGCCTGCGATAAGTAACGGCTGTATTTACTATTACTTCGCTTGAGCATATTTTTCCACTTATTGCGAATAAATCTTTGTGCTTTGGAAACACAAATCGAGGTTCGACAATCGTTATTGGTTAGCGACGATACGC
Organism: Mixophyes fleayi; assembly: GCF_038048845.1. Lineage (NCBI taxonomy): Eukaryota > Metazoa > Chordata > Amphibia > Anura > Limnodynastidae > Mixophyes > Mixophyes fleayi. Next base: position 248,230,790 of record NC_134403.1, on the reverse strand, counting down.
ACATTAACAATTTGGGGGCTCATGAGCTTTGGAGGTTTCGTTGCCGATGATACGCAAGACCAACGGATTTCGGTTCCTCAACAAAGGGTGGAGACGTGTCATAAACGGGTAAGAACGCATGGTGTTCAAAACCTGAATTTTACTCTGTGTTGCGAAACCGAATGTCCGTTTTGCATTATCTAGGGCACGCTAACTAGAACCTAGGGACAAAAGAGAAAACTGTTTCTTTTTTCTGTCATTGTGCGTTTTAACTGTATTGCATTGTTTAGCGTATGTGTACTTCCTGCTGTGCGTACGCGAACTTCCGGTAAACTTGCCACGTGGTTAAACAATCGTTTTGATAGTTATTATACATGCATAGTATAATTACTTGTGAAAGCCTCTGAGACATTATTACTATTGTTGGGAACTTTTGATTTTCTGCGCAGAAAAGGTGTATAGTGTGTGATGTTGTAACGTAGATACACTGTTTTATTGTTGAGGTGCTCAGTTGCTGTCTGACGAGGCGGATTGCCCAACTGAAGGACAGTATACAGGGCAGGTATACCGAATGCGAAAACTGGGTTTTCGCAAAGCGCTACCAATAGATTGCAAGGTTTGCTAATAATTAGTATTGGTAGGCAGTGCGATCCGGTCGCACCGTTAGTGCGAATTGGTGAAGCAGCTAGGAGGAATTATACTGGAAAGGCAGGTTGATTGTATCGACTTTGCGCTCCCAGCGATAATAAACTCAGCAGATTTTTGTGATTGAGCCAGGGTATCGAGGAGCTGATAGCCCTTGGGGCCCACAGTGATATTTCTGTATTAGGGACCCTCGCCAGGGGCGAGAAAAGCGAGTGAGCGCGGCTAAAGGAAATACGTTCACCGAGCATTATAGATCTCTAGCGGTGAGTATAGCAAAAGAGTTGAAATTATTAGGTGGAAAGAACAGAGCATTGCGGTGTGTCTGTATTTCACATTTGGCCGGAAGGAACAGAGCATTGCGGTGTGTCTGTGTTCCGGGTAGAAGGTATATTGTTCAACATGGGTGCTAAGCATACGCTAGAGATGGTCAGTGTACTGCCTAAGGAAGGCCCTATTGGTTCAGCGAGGTTTCTCATGTGTAAGAAATATGGTGCATATGCAACTGTGTATTGTGACACGTGGGTCGGGATGACCAAAGCTTGTGATAGGCCTTTCCCAACAATAGGGAGTTTTAATGCAGAGGTACTAAATACTGTAAAAGATAAAATATGGTTGATCAAGTCAACGAAAAAGAGAAATAGACATAATGATTGTTTAAAATTGTGGCAAATGGAAGGTAACACGTGGCAGAGCAGCGAATGCAAACCGGAAATAGGCGTGGCGAAAAGCGCGCGCGAGGCGGATGTAACCATTGAGAAGCGTGGCGAACTCAGCGCAAGCGCGCCCCCGCCACCTTATGTGGCGGGAGGGGTAAGTACAGCCGTTGTTAAAACTTAAAATTTGTACCCTGTTTTAAATCAGTTTCAATCAAGTGTATCTGAAAATGAAGATGAACCCACTGTGATTTCGGCCATTGCCCATGCTGTTAATGTACTAGAGGCTCAGCGCAAGTATGAGAAAATGGCTGAGATAGGTGAGAGTAGCGTGATCACTAGGAGTGAAAGTGTTCTAAATCTAGGGCCTGTAAATCCTGTAGCGTCCCCTGAAGTTAGTGTACCAGAGGGTGTGTTCCCGGTCCGCACAATATCAGTTCCCAATGGGAAACCAGATAAGGATGGTGTAGTTCCTTTAAGAAATGTTACAATGCATTGTCCCTGGACTAGATCAGAATTACGTTCCATTATGACTGAATTCCCGGACCCTAGAAAGGAGTTAGCTAAATGTCAGAAATTTGTTAAAGACTTAGGGAATGCTCACGAACCAACCAGTAAGGATTGGCGGGTAGTGTTGAGGGCGTGTCTTCCTCCCAATACTAACATACAAAAATTTATTGGAGATTGTTTGTTGGAGGAAGATGACACCTTGACTGATGAGATTAACCAACGGAATATAGAACAAATTGTCAAACACTTAGCCATCTGTTTTCCAGTAGTGGTAAATTGGAGTAAGATCTTCACCATTAAACAAAAGGATAGTGAAACTGCCTCAGATTACTTTGCTAGAGCTATAACAGCGATCGCACGATTTACTGGGATATCCAACATAAGTGAGGACCCACATCACAGAGAGGTAGCTGTAGGGGTACTGATGGATGGCCTTAGGAAAAATTTAAAGACGAGAGTACAAACCACATTACCTAATTGGAGAGGCGTCACGGTAGACTTCCTTAGGGAGTCTGCTGTGGAGCATGACAAGAACCTTTTTAGAAAAAGGGAAGAGAAAAGCGATAAGTTAATGACGGTAAGTATACAGGCTCTAGAAGGGGTGCACACACGACCACCAGCATACAACCCATATAACAGGAAACCTAAAGTGATCAGGTGTTTCAACTGTAACGAGGAAGGACATTACAGGAGAGATTGTAATAAAGAAAGACTCAATACACATAGGGGTGGGTCACATAGATATCCTCCAAGAAAGGATTCACATAGACTAGAAGACTCACATCTACCCGCGCATATTACGGCAGCAAATGCTGCGCGGGAAATCAATAGTCAGCGCTAGGGGTCAGGTCATACCTGTAGTCTACAGCCAGTGAGGTTAACTGAGAGTCAGAGTGAAGAACCAACAATGATAGTTGACATAGCTGGCAGGAAACAAACTTTTCTTGTAGATACAGGGGCGGCCCGATCTGTGATAACCTCTCCTTTCAATCTACAGGTGACCAGCAAAACTATTCCAGCTATGGGGGTGACGGGAAAAGTGTTACATTATCCTCTAACTAAACCCGCCGGAGTTACTATCGGGCCTCTGCATACTAAGCATTCGTTTCTCTTGGCTGCAGCGGCTCCTACTAACTTGCTAGGGAGAGACTTGTTTTGTAAAATGGGATGTGTCATATACTGTACTTCAGATGGTGTGTTCCTAGATATACCCGAGAAGGTTGCACATGAGGTACAGGACATATTGGACACCCCTCAAAGGTTAATGTTACACTCTCCTGTTATAGAACAAAGTCCATCTCAAGTAAAGGGGATGTTGCTGGAAATACCAGGTTCCCTATGGACCAGAGATGGACAGGACACTGGACTGATGGCAAACGTAGCCCCTGTCATGGTCAATCTAAAAAGTGGTAGGATAGCTCCAAAAATCCCACAATATCCATTAAAACCGGAGGTGGAACTAGGGGTATATCCTGTTATTGAGAGGCTGTTACAACAAGGGATTTTAATTCGTACAGCCAGTACAGCAAATAGTCCCATTTTCCCTGTGAAGAAGAGTGGGGGGAGGGGCTATAGATTAGTCCAGGACTTAAGGGGAATTAACAAAGTTGTTGAGAGCCAATTCCCCGTAGTGCCGAATCCAGCTGTCATCCTCATGCAGATTCCACCGTCTGCCAGTCATTTTACTGTCATTGATCTATGTTCTGCTTTCTTTTCAGTCCCTCTTCACCCTGACTGCCAATACCTTTTTGCATTCTCCTACAGGGGAGTGCAATACACATGGACCAGACTACCCCAGGGGTTCATTGACAGCCCCAGTATTTTCTCCCAAGCCATACATGACTGTTTGCAATCCTTTCAACCCCACAATGGGTCTGTTCTAATTCAATATGTGGACGATTTGTTGTTGTGCTCTGATTCTTTTATGTCATGTTTACATGATACTAAATTGTTGTTGCTTCATCTTTCACAAACAGGGCACAAGGTGGCAAAGGATAAATTACAGCCATGTCAGACTAAGGTCAAATACTTAGGACACTGCCTCACTAAGGGGCTAAGACACCTGACAACCGACAGAATTGAGGCCATACAACACATGACCCTGCCGCAGAGCCAGAAGCAGATTCGTACTTTCTTGGGGATGTGTGGATACTGTAGGTCCTGGATCCCAGGTTTTTCTATTCTGGCATTACCATTGCAGGAGCTAGTCTCTTCCTCAAAACCAGAACGTGTCGTACACACAGAAGAGTCAGAGCAAGCGTTCTTTAATCTTAAAGATAGTCTGACAAGAGCACCTGCATTGGGAATACCTGATTATGAAAAGCCTTTTGAGCTATTTTGTACAGAAGCTGATGGCTGTGCAGCAGGTGTCCTCGCACAGAAACATGGTGACGCTAGCAGACCGGTAGCATACTACAGTGCACAATTAGACAATGTGGCAAGGTCACTCCCAACATGTCTCAGAAGTGTAGCAGCAACGGCCCTTCTAGTAAGTAAGAGCGAGGATGTAGTATTAGGACATAATTCAACCATCTATACACCCCATGCTGTATCAGCTCTGTTAAATTCAGCCCAAACCAGACATGTTTCTTCAGCTAGATTCACAAAGTGGGAACTAGCCCTGATGGCACCCTCAAACATCACCATCAAACGATGTAGCACCCTAAATCCAGCTACATACCTTCCGTATGTGTCTCAAGAGACACAAAGGGTGGGAGGTGAGGAGACCCTGGTTGATGATGAGTTAGGCAAGAATACTGACACGCATGACTGTATGGAACACCTGAATCAGACCTTTACTGCAAGGCCCGACATACGTGACACCCCCTTAGAAAATGTAGATTTTACGTTTTATACAGACGGAAGTTGCCATAGACAGACAGAGACAGGAGAGCTATGTACTGGTTACGCTGTTGTAGACGATCAGGATGTGGTAGAAGCTGAACCCCTTGGTCCACCTCACTCAGCCCAGGTGGCGGAACTAGTAGCACTAAAGAGAGCGTGTGAACTGGCAGAGGGTAAATCAGCCAATATATATACTGACTCTAGGTACGCCTTCGGGGTAGTGCACGATTTTGGGGCCCTTTGGCGTCTTAGAAACTTTACGACAGCAGCAGGTACACCAGTGGCACACTCACAACACATAAAAGGACTTCTGACAGCGATACAGTTACCCAGAACAGTAGCCGTCATAAAGTGCAAAGCCCATACCTTTGAAGAAGACCCAGTGTCATTGGGCAACAACAGGGCAGACGAAGCTGCTAAATGGGCAGCAGGGCAACCTATGATTGTATCGACCGAGACTATGATGGTCTTTCAGACATTAGACACGCAGAAATTAATTGAAATGCAAGATTTGTGTTCCCTGCAGGAGAAGGCGGTCTGGAAGGCGAAGGGATGTGGTCAAGAGTCCTCAGGACTCTGGAGGGATGGACAAGGTAAGCCTGTAGCTCCCCGAACATACTATCCAAGCCTGGCTGAAGCAGCACACGGCCTGACTCACCTGGGTAAAGAAGGTATGTGCAAACTGGTGAGAGCATACTGGTGTGCTCCCGGATTTTCCTCTCAAGCTGGTAAGAAAGCAATGTCATGTCTAACTTGTTTGAGGAAAAATGTTGGGAAAACTATTCCAACTGAGCCATCCCACATCCCTCCTACAGACGGACCTTTTCAGGTAATACAAATTGACTATATCCAACTACCACCGTGCAGGAATCTAAAGTATGTGTTAGTGTGTATTGATGTGTTTTCCGGTTGGGTAGAAGCATATCCGGCAGCCACTAATACTGCTGTGTTCACTGCAAAGAAAATTGTACAAGACTTTGTGTGTAGGTTCGGTATCCCTAGAATCATTGAAAGTGATAGGGGTACCCATTTTACTGGTGATGTCTTCCAAAATATGTGTAAACTCATGGGAATCAGTAGCAGACTTCAGACCCCTTACCGACCACAAGCCAGTGGTAAGGTGGAGAGAGCAAATGGTACTATAAAGAACAAACTAGGTAAGATAATGGCTGAAACTGGGTTGGCATGGCCTGAGGCTTTGCCGTTGGTCCTCCACAGCATTCGAACCACTCCTAGACCTCCTCTTAATCTGTCCCCCTTTGAGATACTGTTCGGACGACAACCTCATTTGATCGTGAGTCCACAAGACGACTTAAAGTGTAATAATAAAGTGACTGTACAATATCTTATAAGAATGAGTAGACAGCTGAAACAACAACAACAAAAACTAAAAATGCTGTCACCTGGTATGCCAGAGACGAACTGTCATGATGTTGAACCTGGAGACTATGTTATGATCCGCAATTTCTTACGTTCAGGTTGTTTAACAGACCGTTGGGAAGGCCCGTGCCAAGTGCTGCTGACCAGTACTACATCACTGAAGGTTGCAGAGAGAGACACTTGGGTCCATTCCACCCACTGCAGGAGAGTCCATAATCCGGAGAAAGTGCAAGACAAGACTCAGACCGACGACATAGAGCTGTCACTTGTGAGCCTGTTCCGGGAGACCTAAAGCCTGCAGTTGAGACACCTGAACCAGAGACGTTGCCTCAGAACTATCTTTCCAGCGATGGAGTGGCGGTTTTTGTTTTTCTTTTGTTCCAGGATTTTCCTTGTTTTTACTTTTTCTAGGACATTCTATTTTTGTGAAGGAGGATGGAGGACGGAGGAGAGTTCTGGGAGTGATACGGATGAAATAGAGGCCGAAGAAAAGTTAATAGGATATCCTGAGCAGCCCATTATCAAACTTGGTCCAGGGGTTATGAAAAGGTCTGCTAGCTCAGGAACTCGGAGGCAGTGTGAGGGGCTATTGTCTGATGAGTATTGTATCTGCAAGTTCTGCAACTCCCTAGTTGACGAGAGATGCATCCAACGATGCCAGTCCCCCAGTACTCTGAATATAGGCGGGCATCCTTTGGAGGATTATCACTCCCTGGTGGGTAAGGTGCTAAACCAAACTGAATGTTGGGTGTGCTCTCACGTGCCTCAAGGGCAGCATAACATAGGACTAGTGCCATTCCCGCTAAACATATCCGAAGTACTCGAATTAAGGGGTGGGAGGCCCATAGAAGGGAGGTACAATAACACTAGGTCCCCTAGTCTGACGCTTCGACATTACTCCATAGGCAGATCTTTGCTGTGCCTAAACATATCTCATGCAAAGCGCCTGGAGAATTGGGAGGCTGACCTATCAGATCAGACAATGGCTCGCCACACTCATTTTAGAGAGAGACTCACAAGGTCACTACTAGGCAGGAATGTTGATGGAAGTCACAAGTTAGGGCGTATAACCAAACATAAGAAGGTATCCATTGGAAAAGTCTCTACAGATAAATGTGAAAATGTCATTAATGCCGACACATGTCTAGAGCAGATGGAGACACTAGGCATGGGTAGTTTTATCAAAACTCTGTGTGACATAATTCATGGGCATACCGTCCCTTATGTTCTCCCTGAGGATGTGTATTTTGTTTGTGGAAGAAAAGCTTATTCCTGGGTGACTCCGAGTTCCAAGGGCTTGTGTTTCTTAGCTAAACTGGTTCCTGAAATCATGACTATTACTCATGAAGAAATGGTAGATATTCACAAGACTACATCACCACCATACATACACACACAGTATGAACACCGTGGCAAGAGAAATATGATTCCTGGTGAGGAACCCATAGCTACAAAATTGATTAGTGAAACTGCTGGTTTCCAAGTTATGGTTGCTCTAGATCTCACCAGGACCGCTCGGGGAACATTAAACTTTAAATATATCCAAGACCTAGCTAAATTAATAGATAATATCACCGAGATGTATGATGACACTTTCAGGTATACTGGAAGGGAGCTACAAGCGTACAAGAAGGAGTTGGTGCAACATAGACTGGTACTAAATTATCTCACCTCTATTACTGGTGGGTACTGTGTGACACTGGCCACCCAGTTCGGTGTCAAATGTTGCACGTACATTACAAATAATACGGAAGACCCTAAAGAGGTTATAGACCGGAAGATGGATGAAATTTTGCAGCTGAAATGGGAATTTCGAAAGAGCCATAATTCTTCGTTATATGAGGTCGGGGAAAAGGTGGCGGGTTGGTTCTCATGGTTGAACCCAGCAAAATGGTTCTCCGGTCTGGGGGGGTGGGTACAGGAAATGATTGCGAGTGTAGGTAAGCTCCTTCTCCTTATACTGGGTGTCATCTTAGCAATTGGTTTAGTTGTCAAATGTGTTCCTACTGTGTTGAAGTGTGGAAAACGGTCTCATAAGAGTAACACTGAGAAAGAGACTGAAAGGGTGGTGCCAGATACCGAGATCATGGTCTGTGGAGAAGTATTGTACAATCCTGAACTTGAAACGGTGATTGGGTGATAGTTTATTACACTATCAAAGGGTGGAACTGTCGAAGTCAGTAAATTGGATAAAGTCATTTCAATTAAAGTCTAGCAAACTTGGTTGTCTTTGTTTGAAAAGATGCGTACGGTACGCATCGACGTACGAGGCACGCTACAGCGTGAAAGGGCGTACGCATCCACTACACGTGGCAGCAACAGTAATGGGTCTTTTACCATACATTCGCACAAACACGCATACTTATAAAATAGTACACATTAATGGTAGCTGCAACACATAGTCAGTTATGTCGAAATATAGTAGTATTTATATGTTATATCAGAGTTACATGCATATTAGTGAAATACATGGAACGGGTTAAAGGAATAACATCATGAGTGGTATCATAATGAACCTTGTTACATATCCTACTGTTTGGTTCACTCTGCGAGGGAATCGCAGAGTGCATACGCAAGTTATGAATGATAGGGTATTATGAACTACTTAAGACTAAGGAATCCTGGCGGGAAGAGCAGAGCATACCCCCCTGCAGAGATGACCCCCTCCTTTGGATTCCTTAGGATGAACCAGCCAATGATTGACGACCCCTTGGACATTCCTGAGACCCGGACCAATAGATGCAAGCCATACCATCTTCATTGTATTACTGTATTTGATTGTGTATATAAGCAGCAGCTTGTGATCCAGAGTGCAGACATCTTGTCCCCAGACTTCAGGATTGAATGACTGCACTGGATTCAGAGCGCCTGCGATAAGTAACGGCTGTATTTACTATTACTTCGCTTGAGCATATTTTTCCACTTATTGCGAATAAATCTTTGTGCTTTGGAAACACAAATCGAGGTTCGACAATCGTTATTGGTTAGCGACGATACGCACATTAACACCAGCTCAGGTACACCAGCAATGAGGTATGCTAGTAGCGTCAGTTACACAGAAGGAACGTTGTTCTGAGTGCCATAAAAGGAGCTCAGTGGTGGCAGCAGGCTCCTCCCACTGCAGCAGGAGGGGCTTATTCGGAATAACGAAAGGGGACTGTGGCAAAGTAAGCCCAGCCAGTTCCCAGCAACAACAGACAGGGTGGCATAGGCGGTCCATCCTGTCACAACTTTAACATAGGCTTTAGCAGATGATGCAGAGGGATTACTACCATCATGACTGGTGGCAGCATCTTCTTGGTGCTCCTGGTCTTCTGTGTACTGCTGTAAATCCATTTTGATAACACAGTACAATCTGACTGCAGATTAAGAACAACACTGCCAGTCGTATTATTTCTATTTCTGCAATGACAATTACCAATGGAGCTCCCTCTTTGTGTTTTACCTATATAACACAGTACAATGTGACTGCAGATTTAGAAGACCAAGCCTGCCAGCTCTATTACCGTATTTCCCCATGTATAAGGCGCTCCCATGTATAAGACGCACCTTAATTTTGGCCCCGAAATTTGAAGAAAAAAATATTACGGTAGCTGTCAAAAGAGGCAGGGAGAGTGTAATGGCCGGCTGCTCTGATTGTGAACAGAGCAGCCGGGCAGCACACTCTCCCTGCAATCGCCAGCCCCCCAGCTGCCACTTTGCCTCTGTCCCCCTCCACCTGGATCCCTGCTGTCACTGTGCCTCTGTCACCCCTGCTCCTGGATCCCCACTGCCACTGTAACGCTGCCCCGCTCCCCCCCGCTGCCACTGTAACGCTGCCCCGCTCCGCCTCGATCCCCCCGCTACCACTGTAACGATGCCCCGCTCCCCCTCGATCCCCCCCGCTGCCACTGTAACGCTGCCCCGCTCCGCCTCGATCCCCCCGCTACCACTGTAACGATGCCCCGCTCCCCCTCGATCCCCCCCGCTGCCACTGTAACGCTGCGCCCTCCCCCCCCCATGCATCCCCTCTACCCCTGTACAAGACGCACCCAGGTTTTAGACCCAAAATTTTTGGGAAAAAGGTGCGTCTTATACATGGGGAAATACGGTAATTCTATTTCAGCAAGAACAATTAGCAAAAGAGCTCTCCTGAATCTCACTGAGACTTTGAAGAACACTGCTACCCCTCCTCTTTCTTTTCTACCTATGACGTTGCCCAATTGCACTAGAGACTGCCAAGAGCTGTGCTACCCCTTCTATGTCCCTCTGTGAAATGGCGCTGGATCACCGTGGAGGGCGGTACTTATAGAATCCAAAACTTGCGAGATCTGATGACGAAGCAATGACGTTTTGCCTCGTTTTCAATTCCGGGGGCGTGCAATAGTACCAGCTCAGTACTCGGATCTGCTAAGTTCGGGTTTGTTCGGTTCTCGGGAACGAGTCTGAGCATCTCTAGTTAAAAGTGAGAAATTTTAATTGCAACCTTTCTTTTGATGGTTTCCTATTGCATAGCTTACCTGTTTGACATACTAGCACTATAAATGCCTAGGTACTTCCTCATTAACTTTAATAGGGTTGTGTGGAGGTATGTGAGAGCAGCTAGGAGATTTTGTTACTTTGTGGGCGCTAGTTTGGATAAATTGAATTCTGGTGAATTATCTGCTTGGTCTGTGGGTAGTGATTTTATTTCTGCCCTGTTTGTTTATTGTCTGGATGCATTTCAATCTATTTTTGCTGATTTTATAGTTCTTAGCGTGTATTTCTTGTGTGTGAGTGTGGTGTGAGTGGCTGTAATGTTAGTATACTTAATAATTTGTGTTTGCTTGCACTTTCATATTTATTGTTTAAAATGCATAGCGGGGAAGTTTTCCCCAAATAACACACACTGTGACATCACCTTTTACCAAACCAAATAAAGACACGGACACCAAATTAAAGTTGGAATGAATGACGGTATTTATTAAAATTTAAACTAATAGGACTGTAAGGCGGACGAGAGCAGGGCAGTCAGGAACGCAAAACCAATAAAGGTGGAAAGGTCAGACCATAGTACCACCAACCCAGGACCATACCTTATCTATTGGCCGGTGGTAAGATCAAGTCCAACGGCAAGACTACGCCCCCTATTAACTCCGCCAGTATAAACCATACAAAACTGGCCCAATGGTCCTTCTAACATACGGACCAACCATGGTATGACACCATAACCACAGAGGGGTAGTGACCTATGACAAGATCACCCGAGCACCATATGCACAGTTACCGACTGCACTGCTCTCCTACCACGCCGCTTGAACTTATACATGCGGCCCGCCAACTACAGACCTAACCACTCCTCTTAATCTCCAACACAACTGTTGAATAAAATAACTAACCCCTTCATCCGACAAGTGAACACCGTCTAATCTGTATAAGAAAGCAAACTCTGCTTTCAACAAAGGGTGCTTTATAACAGAACCACCCAAATCACGAAAGATTTTGCTAACTACCTGATTTATTTTGCAGACAGCCGCCGCTATGTTAACAGCTGACATAGATGATCTCCAATGACGTCTAGGGACCATATAAGACCAACACAATTTAAGATTAGGCCATCTACTAGAAATAACAGACATGTCCTCCCGAATTCTAATGATGAGCTCTAGGGTTTTAATTTGACCTACATCATTACCACCAGCGTGAACGACCAACACATCGGGAACCCCATGCGAGACAATTTCTTCTGATAAGAAAAGGAGAAAATCTGCCCATTTCAAACCTCTCTTCCCAATCCATCTAATGGAAACGCTATCCGGTAACCAGGGACAAGTACGAGATAAAGAGTGTCTGTTAGCCCAGTAAATGTAAGAGTGGCCCAACACCCAAACGGAGATCTTTGAAGAATTAAATCCTATAACGAGATAATAAAGAGGGGAAAAAAGAAGGGAACCACGCAAAACAAACAAAAGAAATCAATGAAAAACACTCTAACCTATAACGTAATGACTAAAGGCCAATGAAATAGAGATATTACCACAATAACAAAAGACCCCATTATATAACTAGCAGAAGGGGGAATGAGGGAAATACTGGGAATAAAACATTAATTCCAACCTTAAACCTAACAGAATGAAAGGAAGAGCAGCAACCCAGGTGAAGGTGAAAACCTGTGAGGAAAAATCCCTTCAACGCCCCCGCAAATAGCGACAGGCAGCCTAGCGCCCTGGGTTAACATGTAATAATTGTTTGGAGGATAAGAATAAATATTATTTTAATGTATCTTCTTATCAACGTTTTTGGTCAAAACATTAAGACATTATTATATTATGTTTTATTGACCAATATCTACGGTTAATACATCAGCATTTAACACACAATTGCCCTTCTGCTCTACGAAGGTTTCCGTCCTACCTGAGCTCGCCTTATATGTTAAAGTGTGGTTGATGTCAGGAGCCGCGGTGGTGCCCCTGTCTCTGGCGCCCCGGCCGTCTCCATGACGACCGGGATGGCACTTCCTGTATTCAGCCCGACCGTTGCCAGGGCAACGGCTGGACGCTGAAATAACCGCTCGCGTCCCCCGGCAACACAGGGCAGCCTGGCGCGCGTCTCCAAGCCTGCGGGCTAATTAGACCATAATTAATTAATAATCATCCCCTGGGGGTGATTACAGGGCAGATTGGCTGGCTTCAGTATTTAAGGCAGGGAGGGCTTAGCCTCCCTGTTGGTTATAGTGTGGATTCTGTCTGTTGCTGACCTGCTCCTGTCCTGTTCCTGCTTGGTCCCAGTTTTCCTGTGGATACTCTGCCCGTTTTCTATTGGACCTCCCGTTGTGACCTTATTGCCTTGTTCTTGTATTCTACTGTCGTGCTGGTGACCCTGACCCTTTGGCGTGTTATTTGACCATTGTACTTGCTTGTGACCCCTGACCTTGGCTTTCGTCTAACCATCTGCTACCATCTACTCAGCCTCCTCTGACCTGCCGCTGCGTTGTTGTTAACAAACTTGCACTACGCTAGAAGTTAAGTCCTGGGGGCATCCGAGTACCTGTGAGCACATAAAGCTCTACGGGAAAGGCGGCTGCTATAGGTGAAGACCTCTGTTCTGCAAGTTCATTATCAGACCGGCAGCCTAACAGTTGATTTATATATTAAGTCTTTAATATTAAACACAAGCCATCTTGAATCTCTATTTTTGGTATATAATCAAATTTTAGACACCAGTAACTACACAAAAGTGCTGAATCTGTGTATTTTGCATTGTGGAGAAATTAAGAAAATTTTTTACAGGACTGACTATCTTATTGTTACTGTGCAACTTATCTGTGCAACATCTGTGGATGTGCGGGTTGGAGATTTGCTACACATTTTGAGAATTTGATTTTATTCAACCAAAATGTTCATTTATGTATGTGCCCTTTTTTTAAGAATAATTTTTAAATCATGAAGGTAATGCACTAGATATCCTCTTTTTCTGTTTTGCTTCTTTAACCTGCATCTCAATGTTGGGAGTTGAAGTAGAGGAATCTGAGATCAGAGATTTCCCTTTCTTAAGTTCTGGAAGTTGAATTGGTTACCAATTGAAATTATTGAATCATTGGATGAGTGTCAGAGAAGAGTTGGTGTATAAAGAAACACATATTTTTATCAACAACTTACATTTAAATTTGCAATTAATCATTCTTTACTCTGCTTTCCTTCTCTGTAGTCAGTACATCGCCAGATGGTACACCTATTTGTTCACTCTCTACTGCAATAGACAATTCACTATGTTGTTGTAAAGCCAAATTATCAAACCAGAACAATATCAGACACCTTTGCACAGCTGTAGAGATGCACAACACCATATTTATCAAGGCACCTGAACCTGTTATTCAATAGTCCAAAGGTAGTTTCTATCACACCTGTAGTGGTTATGTGTGCTGAGGGTTTGAAAAAGTGGAGATGTTGCCTATAGCAAGCAATCAGATTCTGGTTATCATTTATTTAACTCATTCTACAAAATGACAGCTCGAATCTGATTGGTTGCTAAAGGCAACATCTCCAGCAGTCTGCAGACACAGCAGATGTGTCATTAGCCAGGAGCAACACCCATTTCCTGAATCTCCTGAAATGAGACACATACTGTGCGACTGGATCACTTATAAATAGCTTATGGTAAAATCATTTAAAGGAAATAGCGCAGGGCGCTTATTTATATAATTGCAAATGTACTTATTTTTGATATTGTGGGTATGTTGGTAAAGAGATATCTTTATTTCTGAGACCAGGGGAAGAAATGTGTTTGTTTATTTTTGCTAGAGGAAATGCATGATTTCTGAGGTATATATCTGATACAGCTGCTAATTTGTAGAGGAAGTCTTTTGTGTATCGTGAAGTGGGGAAATGGCTTGTTTGGGGTTTTGTACCTTTCTTTGGGAATGTGTATTCTGCGACTGAAGAAAGGACCCATGTTAATCTCATGTTAATTAGACCTTTTGATGTGTGAGGGTCTAGCACCTGAAGGCACACCAAGGTATAATTAAGCTGCTGTTAGATTTCCTGTGTCCAACATAAGATGCAGGAAATCACAGCAAGTTTTAGGATATCACAGATAAGTGTAAATATTGTTAGCTTTGCATTGCATGTAAATCCATGTTTGGGTAAACAAATTGCATCCTGATTCTAAAAATAGATCAGACCTCAGTGGGCTGGCTTACCAAGAAGGCTATGTTTAAATCTGTATAAAAAGCACTGACTTGTATTGAAAATTGTTCTTCTCGTTCCATCTGACCTGCTCCCCAAAACCTTCAACCAGGTTAAGCAAATAAACATCACTTGCTTCAAAGACCTGCTTGGAAACTTCTCTATTCCTGTGACCTACAGATTAGACCCAAAATCTAATCCATTCCCAACTGTTTCTGAGGTTTGGACCCAGCATCCAGTACCACCACTCTGCCCTCTACCCAGCAGCTCTGGCCAGTGTGATAGGCCAGGGGGATCCATCCACATCAACCCTGATCCATAGGAAGAGGTCAGGAGTACCAGCCCAGGTACACCAGTAATGGGGTACACTCGCAGCGTCAGTTATCCAGAAGAAACCCAGTTCCGGTAAAGAAGTCCAGTGGTGGCAGCCTTTGAAAGCCCCTCCTACTGCGGTCAGGGCGCATTTGGGATAACAAAAGGGATTGGTGGCAAAGTAAGCCCAGCCGGTGCCCAGCAACAACAGACAGGGTGGCATAGGCGGTCCATCCTGTCACATACTGTATGTTAGCTTACATTGAATGCACATCTACAGCAGTTAGCACATGTGAAGCATATAAAACAAGCACCAGGTGGCATCAAAATATGCTTTTTACATACCCAAAAGCCATACAACCAGCATTTCTCCACTCTCAAACTTGGCATAAGCTGCTCATGCCTCAAGATATAATAAGACCCAGAATAGCTAGCCAAAACACTCATTATAAACATTTTAGCATCACAGACCTTAAGAGAGTGGTAGTGGTGGCGATTAATGAAAATCTTTGCCCTGTGGTGAGGTGGTCTCCGACCAATATAAGTGCAATCTATAGCTCCCAAGACAATAGGTAGTCCTGAGCGCCTATAGAATGCTACCACTGTGACTTCTGGCTGGGGAAGCAGATAGCTGTACGTGACACTCTTTTTAGGGCACTTAACACCTGAGAAATATGTCTTTAAAATGTCGCCAGTGTTATTCCTACCACTTTGAGATCACAGCTGAAAGGAATGTGGCCATAAAGTGGACAGCACACAATAAGTTTTGCAGCCCAGACACTGCACAGGAGTGTGATATTTTTGGCTCCAAATCAAGTCTCTCCTGCTCATAGTGCAACAGTCAGTTAGTGTGATTGAGGTGAAACATTTGCACTACCTCCTGATCAGACAGGGATTCCAGTTTCAAACAAACTAAAAAAACACGTGCTGTGTCTGGTCTGCAAGGAACCTGGGGCTGGTGTTCAATCTCATCCTCCTCTCTCCCTTCTGTCTCCATCACATGTTGTGCAGCATACATGCAGTAGCAGGAATGCACCAGATTCCCTGAAATTGCTATTATCAAACAAACCCACGACTGCAAACACATCTTTGGCCCTTTTTATAGGCATCATGATTCACTGGAGACCAATTGAATGGGATTTCTTCAATCTCGCCTCTCACAAAAACCTTTTTAGTTTTTTCTCTTTGAATGGAGGTTTTCCGGGGGTTTGGCAAACTCCAGCTTAGTAAATCTAGCTGTTTGTATGTTAGTGATTGTAAAATCTGGATGGCGCTCTGTAAAGTTGTGGTTTGTAAAAATATTGGTTTTGGTCGTTTTACTTGCGATTTGTCCTTAGTAAGTGTGGTAGTATTAAAACCACCAACAAAACTGCCATTTAAGCAAATCGCCCTTAAGTAAACCTGTCCCTATGTAGTTAAAAAAATAAACTTTCCCACCTTTCGTGGATGGGAATGTTTGCATTTTTTGACACATTGAGTCTTCTTTGGCTTAGTGTTATGTTCTTATGATGTTATAATTTCTCTATCACTCGCCATCCAAAACGAATGCTGTTGAAAATACATATGTGTATACTTGTGTTTGTTGCTAAAAACCTCAATAAAAACTTATTTTAAAAAAAATAAACTTTACTTCTGTTCTTCCTCATAATTAAGTCAACTTTCATTAAAGATATAAAACTACAGCACCTCAGAGATTATGGCCTTCGGAAGCTCCTGATTGTATATATATTTTTTCACTGTCTTTTTTGGATCTTTTTTTTTTGCACCCAAATCACATAACTCACTTCCCTTCCAAAATCTCCTACTAAATTTAGTACAATCATATTAGCCTTGTGTATCAGAGTGAGCTTATAGTGTGTGGCCTACATAACAACGCTATGTTTTGTATTCTCAAGATTGCTGTGGCGCTTGCTTAAGATAAGAAATCAGTTTACACAAATCTTGGTGTATATGTTTATCACTTCACATATACTCACTGAAGCAAAAGATCCAGTCAGTGCTTCAGTATACTTTTGTTTTACTTACTTTAGATTAGTTCAGATTGTTTTCTGTAATGCAATGTGTTTTTTGCTGTTGTTGCTATCAGTGATCAGACAATGAGTCTAACTTGATACCCATTGATGCAGTTAGCATTCCCTTAGAGAGGATCAATCACTTAATCTACAGCAAACATATCTAATTCTTGAACTGTTAAGGTATGTAAGACTGATCTGATTATCAGTATATTTGAAGGTATCCAGTTATAAATGTTGCCATTGGTTTCCTTTCAGTCAGACAAAATGTACAACTATAATTGGAAATATAATGCTCTTTCTATAGATTATGTGATCTCAGGTGTAATATAGCTGTGCAACTGCATTGGGGCCTATCAGCATATGAACCAAGAGGAAAACAAGATGACATCACATTTGAAGGAGACATGGGGTTTTGCTGTCATATAGTGGTAACCTATCATGATTAATTCAATACATTATGTCCATAAATGGATATCTTTCTCCTGCATGAGAACACATATGTCCAAGCTTAATTTTTCTAGACTTTATTTATTTTTAGATGCAATGTGCCCAGCAAGACAAATTGGGCCTGATTCATTAATGAAAGCTAAGCAAAAAATTAAGTAAGTTTTCTCTGGACAAAACCATGTCACAATGCAAGGGGTGCATATTAGCTTATTATTTTGCACATAAGTTAAATACTGGCTGTTTTTTAATATAGCAAACAAATACTTTTCACGCTGACATTTAAAGTTGATCTAGGACATACCCTACCCAAACTATAAATCTGTCCTCACATTTTAAAATTACCTCCCCTACAATGCAACATAGTTTTGCCTAACTTGCTTTTGCTTAACTTTCCTTAATGAATCAGGCCCCTTGTGAGGTGTCCAGCAAAATAACCTGTGCACAGTAGTCATTCGCCTCCTCTTCGTGTATGCTTCCTCCTTCTTCCATGATCACAGTCTCCAATTATGGTGATTGTAGTGAATAGAGAGGAATTAAAGTTATGAGCATTAACCAATAACATAATTGTGGGGAATAAGGCCTAATCATAACTGCAGTGTAAATATGTTATATCAAATTAATCTATTGATAAATTAAGCTACTAATGTGTAAAATGTGAAGTCAGAGGGTCTGGTGTGTGTTTACCTGATGCTTCTGCCCACCTCTATGTTAGAAGATAACAGCAACACTTTCAGGGACAGCTGAGCAGCTTCAAAGGCCCCTGGAATGAACTGCATCCTGACTTAGAGTCTTTCTCGGTGTCAAAAAACTCTCCTAAGGAGCCGTTCACAGCTTGAGATCTTATGCAGACAAAGGCAACACATGAAGGCTCTCTATGCAGGTATATAGAAATATGACCTTTAAAGAAAATGCCTTCATGTTTCATATTTTGGGAAATCCGTGTGCTACTCCATACTGAGGAATAGAAGCCACACCAGGGTTATGAATTACAGGCACTAGTGGTACCAGGGAACAGCTTTAGGGGTAGATTTACTAAGCTGCGGGTTTGAAAAAGTGGGGATGTTGCCTATAGCAACCAATCAGATTCTAGCTTTCATTTATTTAGTACCTTCTACAAAATGACAGCTAGAATCTGATTGGTTGCCATAGGCAACATCCCTACTTTCTCAAACCCGCAGCTTAGTAAATCTAGCCCTTAGTCTTTTCTGAAGGTATGTCATATATTTCTGGGGACTTATCTTTCTGGGCTATATCTGAGAAAAGTTAGGACAGGTCAAAACTTAGCAACAGTTTTGTACCAACCCTAGGTGACACCCACTGGACATTTCTACCCCCACATTAGCATCCACACTGCCTCTGTGATTGCCGTCCCATTAGATTTTGCTTAAAACCCTGTGTTGTGAAGGGACAAACAGTCAGTCTTATTGGAAATCAATCATCACTGATAAGCTGTCTATCTTCATCATCATCACCATTTATTTATATAGCGCCACTAAATCCGCAGCGCTGTACAGAGAACTCACTCACATCAGTCCCTGCCCCATTGGGGCTTACAATCTAAATTCCCTAACACACACACAGACAGACACAGACTAGGGTCAATTTGTTAGCAGCCAATTAACCTATCAGTATGTTTTGGAGTGTGGGAGGAAACCGGAGCACCCAGAGGAAACCCATGCAAACATGGGGAGAACATACAAACTCCTCACAGATAAGGCCATGGTCGGAAAATTGAACTCATGACCCCAGTGATGTAAGGCAGAAGTGCTAACCACTACGCCACCATGCCGCCCACATCTTCAAGCCAATTTCTCTTGGTGCAGAATATACCACTTATCTGTAAATTACTCTGAATTTAATCCCATTATTTGAAACTGTTTTGCTTGTGCATGTATATCAATTGTTTACTAATTGTTTTCATAACCTGTAAGCATTGTAATTTTTGTATATTAAATAAAAAACATAATAAGCATTGTAGTTTTTGTACATTAATTAAAAAACTTAATAAGCATTGTAATTTTTGTACATTAAATAAAAAACTTAATAAGTGATGTTTTTATTTCTCTACACAAATTCATTGCCTTTCTAGAAGAGATATATTGCTTGACCAAACGAAACCTTTCATTGCTGAGGTGTGAGTTTGTATACCAAGCCTAGTGTGTGCCTGCTTGTACATTTGTGTCATAGAGCCTTGAGGAGTTAAGTGTTAACCCTTTGATTGCTGGTGTGTGCCTTGCTCACTGTGTGTAACAAGGAGTGCTCATTGTGTGCCAGAGGGAGGCAGTATATTGGGGTTCTATTGCCCTTATTCAATAGGTGGTGGAAAACTAAAGTGGGTGTGGTTGTGTGAGTGCTGTTCGGGGGCGATTCAGCAAATCTGTGACCTGTGTGATAGGTAAGAGGAAGATTGAGTGCTGGAATCATGTGTAACCCCATACAGTAAACACTTCCAAGTCACGAGTACGCAGAGTGCGGATTGTGACTGGTAAAAGCAGTTAGGAGAGGTTTCCTGACAAACTAGAGGTGATATATTGTTTGACTGTGTGTATATACAATAAGATATTAAATCAGGGAGTAGCCAGAAGGGGCTATTCGTGACAGTGATGCATTGAGGGCATAACTGAGCCAGCTGCGCTCACTGTTACAGATCAAATGTTGGGTTATGAGGATGCTAACAGCTTCTACTTGGAAACCACTGGTACCTTATTGAAATATGGTGATGTCCTCAAATCATCTTTGTAACATAGCATCATCTGGGAACAGACCTTTATTCATCAGCATGGATCTTTGAAGTGTAAAAAAAAAATGTTTTAATAAATTATCCAGGGATGGGATGAAGAAAAAAAAACAGCCTTGGGGCTCCTCTCAACAGCCCTCAATCCCTTGTTCAACAATTTATTATTCACCTAAACCCATGGGCAACCTTTTCTTTCTTCTTGCTTTTAATTCACAAGGAAGAGAAAAAACCCATATGGATGACACTGACTTACTCCTTGCTTTGCCACAGAGCAACTAATAGGCCAGGAGGCACAACAATTAAAAACTGAAAAGGATTTCTCCTGTTATTCCACTTCATATAATGCTTTCTCCCGAATAGATCTAGGACTTGTATCAAAGGAGTTACTGCCGGCTGTCTCTGATGTTGCATATTTACCAAGGGGGATTTCAGATCATTCTCCATTGGTATTAACAGTTAGGCTTACTGTGTCTCGGGGTCAAACATTTTGGAGGCTTAACCCCTTTTGGTTGACATTATTGCAAGACGGAAATACTTTAGAATCCCAATGGGAGGAGTACTTTGTTACTAATGCGGACACGGCGGCCCCGCCTCTTGTCTGGGACTCATTTAAGGCTTTTTTAAGAGGTTCCTTAATCAGAAGTATTAATTGTTTCAAAAGAGAGTCTAGGTTGAAAGGTGATAGATTGGAAAAAGAGGTTGTGCGGTTGGAGGAGGTGTATCTCTCTTCTCATGTGGCTTCTGATAGGATGGCTTGGCTGGCGGTACAGAGAGAATGGTCGGATTACTTGTTAGATAAATCAAGGCGTAAGTTGTTATTTGTTAAGCATACTCAATATTTTGAAGCGGATAAATGTGGTAGGTTTTTGGCTTATTTAGCTAGGTCAGAAGGGGCGGTTGCTGTAGTGGAGGGTGTTACAGATACTTTGGGTGTTGTGCATACCTTGACTGAAGAGATCAGTGATGTTTTTTATGTGTATTTTAAGGATGCTTATGCGTCAAGAGCTGAGTACTCAGACTTTGATTTGGACGTGTATTTAGCGGATGTTTCCTTACCTGAACTGAGTGCAGATGGTAGAGAAAGTTTGGATGTGTCAATTACTGATGAGGAGATTGTAGCTGCGATAGCCTCGTTTCCAAATGGCAGGGCTCCGGGCATAGATGGGATACCCATAGAGTTGTATAAGAAGCATCTGGGGTTCTTTGTGCCTCGTTTGAAAGACATATTTACAAGATTTAGAGATCAGGGGTGTGTGTCTCCGTCTATGTCTGAAGCCCTTATAGTCCTTATCCCTAAAGCGGGAAAGGATCCCTTGTTTCCAGAATCATACAGACCGATATCGTTACTGACAACGGATATTAAGATTTTGGCAAAAATTTTGGCGACACGTTTGAACCGGGTGATTAGTGAGGTAGTGCATCCTGACCAAACTGGGTTTATGCCGGGAAAATCTACCGCTATAAATTTGCGTAGGCTTTTTTGTCATCTGCAGCTGCCCCACCCTGCGGAGGAGGAGGCGGTGGTGGTGTCCTTAGATGCTGCTAGGGCCTTTGACTCGGTGGAGTGGAGGTACTTGTGGGCGGTGCTGTTGAAATTCGGGTTTGGCCCGCTTTTTATTCAGTGGGTTCGACTGCTGTACTCTTGCCCTACAGCTAGAGTCTGTGTAAATGGTTTTGTGTCCCGTCAGTTTGTTATGGGCAGAGGTACCAGACAGGGGTGCCCTCTGTCCCCCACTCTGTTTGCTCTGGCCATAGAGCCATTGGCATGTGTGATTAGAATGCAGTCAGATATCACTG
The DNA here is from genome assembly GCF_038048845.1 of Mixophyes fleayi. Taxonomy (NCBI): domain Eukaryota; kingdom Metazoa; phylum Chordata; class Amphibia; order Anura; family Limnodynastidae; genus Mixophyes; species Mixophyes fleayi. The sequence goes on along the minus strand of NC_134403.1, from coordinate 248,208,829 downwards.
GATTACGAATGGGCTGCAGGACGGACAAGATTGCCCTTTATGCAGATGATATGCTGCTTTTTGTGTCATATCCTGATAAAGCATTGCCAATTTTACTCCGTGTGGTCTCGGTGTTCGGTAGGTACTCGGGGCTTTTGATTAATTGGAGTAAATCCAGTGTAACTCCGATTAAGGGTACCTGCCCTACGGGGCAAGTTTTGCAGACTCCTCTTAAATGGACCCCGATATTTAAATATCTTGGTATCTGGATTTCTAGTGATATGGGTCAATATATCCAGTGTAATGTTCAGCCTCAGATTGACTATCTTAAGAGCCGGATTGGGGTATGGAAGCAGCTGCCATTGTCGGTCACAGGTAGAATTAATTTGATCAAAATGATAATTCAACCAAAGTTTTTGTATGTTTTACAGCAGTCACCGGTATATATCCCCCATAGCATATTTCGCTACATTGAACGTCTCATGGCCTCTTTGGTGTGGGCAGGCAAGAGAGCAAGAGTTAAGCTTACCACCTTATATCGTTCCCGAGGATCAGGGGGCTTGGCTTTGCCAAATCTACGGCTTTATTATTTTGCCTCCCAGTTGACACATATTGAGGTATGGTTCCGGTCGCGGATGGGTGTAGATTTGCATGACTTTTTAGTTTCTGAGACAGGCTCTAATCATATGCGTGTGCAGTTTCTTCTGGCTGGAAGAAAGGCTGTGAGGGACCCCCCTTTGTTAGTACAGGCCATGAAAATTTGGCGACTGTCATCCCAGCTTGGGGGTGGATTGGACTTGGACCCGTCCACTCCACTTTGGGATAATTTGGATTTTGGAGAATTGATTAGGATGGAGGGAGCTGGAGCTTGGCGAATTTATAACATAATACATATTGGACAACTGTATGAGAGTGGAATATTATATTCATTTGAGCAACTTCAGAGTTTATATGAGATACCTAGGGGTTACTTTTATAGATATTTGCAGTTAAGACATGCTCTGGCCTCGCAGTTTCGGGAAGCTGCCCCGAGCTTTAGTGTGGATTCATTAAGGGTGCAACTCTCAAGGTTGGGCCAAAGGCGGCAAATTTCATTTTTGTATTCAATATTGATGGAAGGATCGGGTGAAGGGGGCTTGCCGGAGCTGCGATGCAGGTGGGAGGGTGATCTGGGGCGTCTTAGTGACAAAGCATGGAATGTGGTGTTAAGTAGCCCGAAAGAGGTCACTGCATCAATCAAATTTCGCCAGGTCCAGTTCTTTCTGTTACACAGAGCATATCTCACCCCTCTTCGGCTTTCTAAATTTGATGGGGGTCAGAGGGTTCTGTGTCCCAGGTGTAGGAGCGAGAAAGGGGACTTTTGGCATATGATTTGGGAATGTCCGCTGGTCTCATCATTTTGGGGAAAGGTGGAGGATTGTATTAAAAGACTGGAGGTGGGAGTAGTGGCCTTGACTCCAAAACTCTGTATGTTTGGCTTAGGCTTGAGCAAGAAAACCCGTAGACTTATTAGACTGCTTATCAACACACTACTCATGTTAGCAAAGGTGGTGATAGCTAGGAAATGGATGGCACCTGAAGGTCCGACTTTGAATAACTGGATCGACCTTGTTAATGATACAGTCGGCCATGAAAGGTTCATGTACACCAGCAGGAACCTAGTGGATAAGTACGAGAGAATATGGTACAGATGGAGGATATCCCCATATGTCACGGAAGGATTGAGGGAGGTGGAGCTCTCCTAATGTAATGCTTGGGGCAGACATCCAGCCACTTAGTAATATGTCATTAAAGTCAACGATTATATTCTGTATTATCAAAAATGTATTATTATTTTACTGTATCTTGAAAATGTGGAAGGTGTGCATACCTTGGCTTGAAAATCTGAATGTCAATGCTTTTTTTTTTTTTTTTGATCCTATTGTGTATGTGTATTTTATGATACCTGTATCACTGTGTGGGATATAGTTGGGGGTTTAGCCTTCTGTTATGGGCTTTCTTTTTTGTTGTAGTGTTTAGAATGTTAAGAAAAGATAAAAAATACAATAAAGTCTTACCTGATTTAAAAAAAAAAACTGAAAAGGATGGAGAGACAATCCTCTACAACAGAAAAGGAGAACTAACAGACACAAGTGATATAAATCTAACAGAAAAAGTACTTTCTGAAATACATATTAAATTTCTTGGTTGTGCTCTTTGATTCTCCTGTGAGATAGACTTTAAAAGATTTCAGTGGGAAAGAGACTTGCATTTATCTTGCTAAATAAATTATTTTCCAATAAGGAACAAACAATGTCTACATGTTCCGTATCTGAACTACCTCATCCACTATATATATTACTATATTACTCTCAAAACAGTTGAAGAATTACAAGTACTGGAAGAGTTGAATTAAGAGAGGAAACTACATATGAAAAAATATATATGATCCAATCTTTTAAGAGACCGTTATTTAGGAAAAAAACACTTTCCTGGACATTAATTTAAGTCCACAAATTCAAGTATTTGTTTAGCTACTTTCTAAAGAATTGGACAATCTTGTCAAAACAACATCCTCCATAACAAAAAAAGATTAACAATCATAACAGTGAAGAAAAAGCATTAGATGATATAAAATGTGATTGTGGCTAGATCACTATTAAATAACTTTTGCTAAAAATGTATTTAAAGCAAATAGCGCAGGGCACTTATTTATGTAATTGCATTTGCACTTATTTTTTTATATTGTTTATATTGTGGGATAGGTAATTGTTATTTCTGAGACCAGGGAAGAAATTTGTCTCTTGTCTAACCTTGCTATAGGATATGCCTATTTCTGATGTATATATCTGATACAATGAGCCTGTGTCAAGCCTTTGGTGTATTGTGGTTTGGGAAACTGGCTTGTTGTGGGTCCTTTTGTTGTTCTGTGTTAATATGAATTCCGAACGGTCTGATGTAAGGCCATGTGTTAATTAGATCTTTTGATGTGTGAGGTTTAACTTGGAGACAGGAAGGTTTAATTTAAATGTGCTACCACATTTCCTGCATCTCAAAGATGCAGGAAATCACAGCAAGGTTTTTTAAGAATTTCATAGCTAAGTAAAAATACTAGTGGTTTTGTAATGCATGTAAATCAATGTTTGTGTGAATAGAGTATATCCTGATTCTAAAAATAGACTTTTTCTGAACTGTATAAAAGATGAGCTCTGTGAGCATGTAAGTGTTCTTCTGAATTTTCATCTGACCTGATCACACTGGTATCTTCCACCAGTGTGTTTGAGAAAATAAACCATCTTGCTTCAAAGACCTGCTTGGAAACATCTTCAATATTGCTGTTTTCCTGTGATCTACAGATTAGACCCTAAAATCTAATCCATTCGACCAGCTGACTCTGCGGTTTGGACCCAAGCTTTTCCAATACCAACTCTCTGCCTGCTACCCAGCAGCCCTGGTTTGTGTGATAGGCCAGGGGGGATTCATTCACAGCAACCCAGATCCATAGTAAGAGGTCCGGAGTTACCAGTCCGGGTACACCAGCAATGAGGTACACTAGCAGCGTCAGTGACCCAGAAGGAACGTGGTTCTGGGTGCCATAGAAGGAGCTCAGTGGTGGCAGCATTATAAGCCCCTCCTACTGTGGCAAGAGGGCGCTTTTGGGATAACGAAAGGGAACAGTGGCAAAGTAAGCCCAGCTGGTTTACAGCAAGGCCAGACAGGGTGGCATAGGCAGTCCATCCTGTCCCAGATTTCTGGGGTTACTAGGGTCAGTCAAAGTGAAGTCAGTCAAATGTAGGTCAGTGTGGTCAGCTATATTCACTGCTGGAGCTGGCATACTGCTAGTGGCAGGAGCATCACCAGGTACCCCTACAAGATTAGATAGGCCGGAGACAACATCCTCTGCATTGCTAGGGGACATAGTCTTTCCAGAAGCAAAAAGCTGTCTGGTTCCTGAAGAAATAGCAGCTTGAGTCTTTTTTTCTGTGGCTGGCTGAAGCTGTGGTTGCTGGTGATGGCTGTTGTCTAGCAGCTGTGGTCTTTTCCTCTGGGCTGGATTGTACAGGTGTAGATTATGAAGGGTGAAGCTGATTCCAAGATCCCTGGCTTCCTGTTCAGTACCCATATTTTCACCTCCAGTGCGCACCGGCAGTGAATCTATTCTTGGCACATTAAGTCTATTACCTCCTCCACAGTCTGAGCACCAGCTCCACGCACCCACTTCCTGGCCGACTACTGCAGCAGGTTGGCAAACTCTTCATGGATGGCGTGGAGGTTCTTGGCAAGGTCCCGGAACTTCTGACAATAGGTCTCTGGGGTAATATTGTACTGTTTAAGGAGTGCCCTTTTTACTATATCATAGTGTGCACAGTCCTCTGAACCAAATGTGGGAACCAAATGCTTAACCCATTCCTATTTGGGTACAGGGTGTACCCTGCAGGTCCTTTCAAATACCTGCAAGTGCTCATCAATATTCCCAACACAGTCTTCAAATTTAGGGCAAGGTAAAGATAACAGTTCTGATCCCCTAGTGGGTGTCTCCCTCCTGGACTGCGAGGCTGGCGCCCTTCCCACTGGCGCCATGCCTCAATGATCTGTGTTCGCTAAACTTCCTTTGCCTTGTCCCCTAAGGCTGCCAGCTAGATCTTTAACCCTGCTGCCCTACGCTCATCATAGTGCAGAGGGACTGGTTTTGCGGGTACAGTAGGTGAGAAGAGGTCTCTGCTCTCTGGGAATCTGGTTCACCTAGTTACCGGTTTTCAACTGCAGAAAACTGCAAATCACTAAGCACTAAGTGACGTAAATACAAACTACTGGCATTGCCAGCCTTCGGTATATAGCGGAAGCATGTCAGTGATGTACACTGTCATCTCTATGGTAAGTGCATTTTCTTTTTATAGGCATTCTTCAAATCAGATTTTTTTTGTCGGTATAGTCATTGTCGGTGTCATCAGAATTGTAAATTGGTTCCCAACCCGTCTTACACACATAGAAAGTATACTAGCCAGTCTAACTACCCTGCCTTTGCTTTCCGGCTCAACCGACATTCAGTAATGAAAAGGTGTAATTAACATGAGATTACCTGTCTCCAGACAGTTTCAGAAACACATCCCCTCCACTCATATGCTTACTTGGGACTCCCTATAGAAAAGTTACAAACCAAAACATGACATGCTGTCTCTGAAATCAATACTTTTCCATACAAAACACATACCAATATAAAAAAATAAGCACATTTTCAATGATGTAATTTGCGCCTGCACCACTAATTTCTACGAGATCCAGCTAGACCGCCGCCTCACTATTTTACTGATTACCTTCTCTGACTCCTGCCTCCATGAATTAGCCTTATCGATCAATCTCCCATGCCCAGGTTAGCCTCTACTATCAAAGTCTTTAAGCGTGCCCTTTAAGCTCATTTCTTTATTCTAAGGATGAGTGGGCTCGGATTCCGCAAATCCGAGCCCACCCGAACAGTGCGGATCCGACGGGATCCGAGCACTGTTCGGGAACTTCCGGGCACCAAACGGAGCCAAACCGAGGCTATGACATCCAAGTCTCGCGTCGGATCTCGCGAGACTCGGATGTCATAAATACTCACCTTGCGGGCGCCATCTTCATTCTGGCTGTGATCACTCATGAGGGAGGTTGTAGTTAGGGAGCTCCTGATCAGTTTAGTGGTTCTTTGTGCTTTGTCCAGTGCTCTGTCCTGCTGAGTCAAGTGGTGCTTTGTCCAGTGCTCTGTCTTGCTGAATCCAGTGGTGCTGTGTCCTGTGCTCTGTCCTGCTGAGTCCAGTGGTGCTGCCTGTGTCCTGTGCTCTGTTCTGCTAAGGGCATTGTTATTTCAAAATTATTCAAAAGTTATAAAAAATGTATTTTTTTTTTATAAAAAACCTATACAAAAATAATTTTAAAAAAATATAAAAAAATTATAAAAAAATGATACAAAAATAATTGAAAAAAAATATAAAAAAATTAGTTAAAAAATACTAGGTACTGATATTTCAAAGTCAAACTACATTCACTGTTGCTGCTGTACCAAAAAATAATAGGTATTGCTATTTAAAAGTCAAACTACGTTCACTGTTGCTGCTGTACCAAAAAAAACTAGGTACCGCTATTTAAAAGTCAAACTACGTTCTCTGTTGCTGCTGTAACCAAAAATACTAGGTACTGCTATTTAAAAGTCAAACTACGTTCTCTGTTGCTGCTGTAACCAAAAAATAATAGGTACTGCTATTTAAAAGTCAAACTACGTTCTCTGTTGCTGCTGTACCAAAAAATAATAGGTACTGCTATTTAAAAGTCAAACTTAGTTCACTGTTGCTGCTGTACCAAAAATACTAGGTACTGCTATTTAAAAGTCAAACTACGTTCACTGTTGCTGCTGTACCAAAAAATACTAGGTACTGCTATTTAAAAGTCAAACTACGTTCTCTGTTGCTGCTGTAACCAAAAATACTAGGTACTGCTATTTAAAAGTCAAACTACGTTCTCTGTTGCTGCTGTAACCAAAAATACTAGGTACTGCTATTTAAAAGTCAAACTACGTTCTCTGTTGCTGCTGTAACTAAAAAATAATAGGTACTGCTATTTAAAAGTCAAACTACGTTCTCTGTTGCTGCTGTACCAAAAAATAATAGGTACTGCTATTTAAAAGTCAAACTTAGTTCACTGTTGCTGCTGTACCAAAAATACTAGGTACTGCTATTTAAAAGTCAAACTACGTTCACTGTTGCTGCTGTACCAAAAATACTAGGTACTGCTATTTAAAAATCAAACTACGTTCTCTGTTGCTGCTGTAACCAAAAATACTAGGTACTGCTATTTAAAAGTCAAACTACGTTCTCTGCTGCTGCTCTACCAAAAAATAATAGGTACTGCTATTTAAAAGTCAAACTACGTTCACTGTTGCTGCTGTACCAAAAAATACTAGGTACTGCTATTTAAAAGTCAAACTACGTTCACTGTTGCTGCTGTACCCAAAAATAACTGCGGCCTTAACAGCTATGTTGGTGTTAGACGTGTATCCGGTGTCCGCCATCTGTGCAGTGGAATTCAGACCAGTTGGAGGATGTAGGAGCAGCCATCTGTGCAGTGAAATTCAGACCAGTTGGAGGAGGTAGGAGCAGACATCTGTGCAGTGGGATTCAGACCAGTTGGAGGAGGTATTGTGGCCCCGGTACCAAATTGGGTACCGGGGCCACTCCACTACGCAGTCCAGATAGATGCGTATCAGATATTAAACTACATTCAGTGTTGGGGCCAAATCCAAAAATAATTAAAATGCACTGTCATGATCGAAAACAAGAGGTATTGACGCGCTAGAACTCCACCCTCTATATGCTGCAGAGGATGGAGGAGCAGCCATCTGTGCAGTGGAATTCAGACCAGTTGGAGGAGGTATTGTGGCCCCGGTACCAAATTGGGTACCAGGGCCACTCCACTACGCAGTCCAGATAGATGCGTATCAGATATTAAACTACATTCAGTGTTGGGGCCAAATCCAAAAATAATTAAAATGCACTGTCATGATCGAAAACAAGAGGTATTGACGCGCTAGAACTCCACCCTCTATATGCTGCAGAGGATGGAGGAGCAGCCATCTGTGCAGTGGAATTCAGACCAGTTGGAGGAGGTATTGTGGCCCCTGTACCAAATTGGGTACCGGGGCCACTCCACTACGCAGTCCAGATAGATGCGTATCATATATTAAAATACGTTGACTGTTGCTGCCAAATCAAAATTTTATGAAAATGACCTGTCATCGTCGAAAACAAGAGGTAGAGACGCGCTCGAACTACACCCTCTATATGCTGCAGAGGATGTAGGAGCAGCCATATGTGCAGTGGAATTGAGACCAGTTGGATGAGGTATTGTGGCCCCGGTACCAAATTGGGTACCGGGGCCACTCCACTACGCAGTCCAGAAAGCTACCTCGGTGCAACTTTTTGGACTAAAAACAATATTGTGAGGTGTGAAGAATAGACTGGAAAATAGTGGAAATGATTGTTATTGAATGTTATTGAGGTTAATAATAGCGTAGGAGTGTAAAAAAACCAAAAAACTGGATTTTAGCGCTTTTTATGCTTTTTTAAAAATAAATCAGAACCCTAAACTTTTCGTCAGGTGCTTTGGCAAAACAAATCAGAACCCAAAACCTCAAGCTAATCAGAACCCAAAACCTAAAACACTAAAAGTGCCCGGTGCACACCCCTACTTTATTCAAGCCAGTCAGCATTCCTCCTAACTCCCTTGTCTCAACTTTTAACCCCACTCCCTCAATCAATACCAAGCTATATGTGTCTCCCCCTTTCCTTAATGATGTAAGCTCTCACGAGCAGGGCCCTCTTACCTTGTGTTCTCCTTCTAATATTCCATTACCTTCTGTACCTCTTGGCCTGCTTCCCTAGCCCTGTTTTCTTAAGCTCAGGCCTACTTCACGCTGGTCACTACCTTCATTTTCACTCACTAGCTTGTAAATAATTTGATCTGCATTAACGTTTTAACTGTCTATTTACCCAAACTACACCTTTTAAAATACCTTGCATACTGCTTTGTTATACTTCCCAACTTTCCTGAAAAGCTGACCTAAACTGGGGAGGAGCATAAACAACCATGGGTTGATGGGGCTTATTTTGGCAATATTTTAGAAGCCTATCTATTCTCCTAAAAAGGGGAGGAGCTTTAGCATCCATATGTTTAATTTTGCGACAGTATGGGTGTACGGGGCTTATTTTGCCCATATTTTAGAAGCCTCTCCAGACTGCTCCAGAGGCATTGACATTTAATGCGCTTCAGCCCGAGTTGCCATTTAATGCGCTCCAGCCCAAATTGCCACAGGGTATGGTTCAGCCCGAGTTGTCGCACTGTACAGTTCAGCCTGAGATGTCTTCTAGCCTTGTCCGGTCAGAGGCTCCTCACAGTGCTGTCCGCTCTGCTGTCCCAGTCAGGGACTCCTGCTCTGCCGTCCCAGTCGGGGACTTTCCAGAGTCTGCTATTCAGCCAGAGCACCCAGAGTCTGCTGTCCAGCCAGATTATCCAGAGGCCTCTTCTGAATCTTCAGACCCTCCTCCAGCCTACTTTGATGGAGACCTGAAACAATTTTCTTTAGTCCTTCAACTCTGTATGAAACAATTTGAAGAATCTCCAGTATATTTCTCTGACCAATTTAACCAAGTTGGTACTATTATCATGAGTTTCAGAGGGGAGCCACAGACTTGGGCCTTCTCCCTTCTTGATTCTGATGATCCCATTACCCACAACACCATGGACTTTGTTAATGCAGTCTGCCAGAAATATTTCCCATCTACAGTCAAGTCATCTGATCAGGGTTTCTCTGTGCCCATATCAGCCTGTGTGTCAGTTCCTGCTCTTGCCCATAAATCCGCTATGAATGTCTCTTCAACAAGGCAGTCTATGTCACCTAGAGGGGTAGAAAATAAGAAGGAAAAAACCCTCTCTATGCCACCTCAGACACAACAAACATCAAGCTTGGTGGCTTGCTTTATGGGCATATCACCATCTTGTGACAAAATAAAAGGTCCTATCCCGACCCTAGGCTGGGACTCAGACTCTGAGAGTGAATTTATTGAAGATGCTAGAGACTTAGTGGATGAACTTGCCAATTCTTCTTTTGCTCTTGAAGAATTGGGTCTTCTCTGTACTCCATTGAAGAGCCCAATTGTGTCTCCAGGGAGATCCTATAAAAAGAAAAAGAAGAGGAGAAAACCCTGAATGGAGCTTGTATGGAGTGTCTGGAATCCGCTCCTTAAAGGGGGGGCTATGTTACTATTATGCCTATACTTTGTATGTGGCAGCAGTACCTCAAATCCACCAGAGGTGCTGCTGTTCTGCCCCTGAACTTTACACCATGCCTGTAGGAGTTAATCTCCTTACCTGATTAGAACTGCACCTGTCTCACAGCTTCAAATACCTACCTCAAACTGTGCTCTGTGCAGTTCATCGTTCTTCCCTGACTACTGCTTGTGTCTCACTGTTCCAGTGTTTGTTCTATTGCTGTTTGATCTCCCGTTGTAACCTTGGCCTGATTACTGGTTTATGCTTATTCGCTTGTGCCCCTGAACTCTGCCTGAATACTTGTCTCTGCTTGAACTCTTGTTGCCCAGACCTCTGCCTGGTCACTGGACTCAGCTACTCTGTTTACTTCCCTGGAAAGACTCGTGCATCCTGGCAATAGGGTAATTCAATATACTTGTTCCTGCATTGTAACTGTATTTGTCATTGCTTGGAACCTGTTTCTCTGTGGACTTCCCATTCATCACACCTGTTTATATTTGTGTATTGGGAGTTATACCGGTTTATGCTGCTGTCTGAAAATCTGTATATTCCATGAACGGAATCCTTGTTCGCATATGTTGCCTAAATAGAGACTTGGTTTCTATACTTCTGTTGCGGCTTCAAATTCTTCCCTTATGTGTAACCTCAATGTCAATGTCTCAATAAATGTCAGCACATCTTTATACCTTAATCTAGGTGCTGACATCACAGGATTTACTGGTATTGAGGGGAAATACTGGGATCCTCAGTACTGCCTGCACCACTGCCACACTGTCATGGAGGGGTGCCCCCTTCCCCAGTTAATCAAGAAACTCACTGGACTTCCCATAAAAGCCCCAGTAGTTAGAGTACACTTCATAGCCAACAATGCTTGATTGATTACTGCTTCCTCATCCTCATACTCAGCTACACTGGTCCAACCTCCACCACAATCCCGAATATTACTACCTACTTCACCAAGACAGAGGAGATGTGCCGATCAGGAGACCCAGTGTTACAACTGTCATCAGCAGGGACACCTACAATTTAACTGTTCAAGAGGTCATAACAGAGGTCATTGATGACTAGCAGGAGCTCCGATTTTCCATGTAGCCATTTGCTATGATAGATGGGACTCAGGGAAGGTGGTAACATGTCATGGGTGTACATGGTGAGGGGGATGTCGTCTATCAGTTCGAAGCAGTTGCATCAATAGGTAGGCACACCCCTAAGAACATACAAACAATAGTCTGGAAGGGATTAAAGGATACAGAGACATCCTTATCTCTAGTCTGTACTGAGTATTAGAGACCACAACAAGTTATTTATAACAGAAGAGTACATATCACTATGGCAGAGTTGAAACCAGAGTGCATTTAAATTGGGGAAATAGGGTGGAGAAAATTGAGGTAGGGGTTCTGGGGGCTTACCTACTTCTGATATTTTAACCAATGATTATGGGCAGGGGTTAGAAAGTGTATTTGGTGGGGTTACCAGATGACTGGGTAAACAGCGAAGTAGCTCAGCCATTTCACTGCTCAGCTACCATACCAGGACCTCTATGGGAAACAGCGTCTATGACCCCTGAACCGACTCTGGTAAGTATTACAAACCAACAGAGAATATTACTAGACATTGACTTAGTTAAAACAGATCGAACAGCCCAATGGATTGACCCATCACTAGCGGGGGCAAGAAGTGCTGCTGAGAAGAATGAAAACTTATTGGGATAGCTTTGTGTGGGAAGAGGGTTGACTGTCATTTGGAATAGAATTAACTGAACCAGTGTTAATGAAAAGGCAATTAGTAGTTCCTTGACGGTATCAGGTTTGATTACTATGCACAGTACCCCAGTAGCAGGGCACTTAGTAGTGCACAATATTTGTGCTAGGCTACTGCGTAGTTTCTTGTGGCCAAAACTCAACCAGGACTGTAGGAATTACCTAGCCTCATGTGCGGCATGGAAAGGTCTTGGATGTCCTCCTCGGCATGTACCCCTTCAGCTTATGCTCATTATCGGTGAGCCATTCCAATAGATCGCAATGAATATAATTGCCCCATTGCAGAAACCCAACAAGACTGGGAAGTGATTAATACTAACTGTGGTGAACTATGCGACTAGGTATCTAGAGGCTGTGGCATTGTCATCCATAGGTATTGAGCATGATACCCATGCAGTAACAGATATCTTTAATAGTGTGTGCTTCCTACAGGAGGTGGTAACTTATCAAGGAACCCAGTTACATGGAGGGGGGGGGGTCAACGGAACTCTCAAGCAATTACTGCAGGCATACACTAAGTCGAAGGAGAGAGAATGGGAGAAGTTGTTGTAACTAATGTTATTCACATACTGCGACAGGACTCCATTGGTTTCTTTCCCTTTGATTTACCGTACAGACGGAAAGTCAGGGGACAGCAATACTTGTCCAGGAGAGCTGGGAAGGGACCTTTCAGGAACCCAAAGTTCAAGTCTTGGGAGTATTTGGAGACGGTAACCGCAAGACTGCAACGATTGAAGCAGCTGACCTGTGATATGGAAGAGGCTCAGAGCAGGTATTATGAAAAGACAGACACACATATGGAAGCTGGCCAAAGGGTGATTGTGCTAATCCCTGCACGCAAGCCCAAGCTCCAAACTTCCTTGGCAGGCCCATACAAAATTGTTGAGCAACAAGGCAAAGTGAACTACATGGTTGCCTTGGATCACTAAAGTCATCCTGGGGATCACCTAGGTCAAGGACTGTTCAGCATCTATTAATGCAATTGCACACAATCAAACACTGTCCACACTCCAACATTCAGCTGGTGCCCCACTTTCAATACCAGGCTATTATGATTGATCACAACACCTGAATGGTCATCTGGTCGAGAGCATTTGAATGTTGATGGACTTTCCAAGGAGGAGAAGCTGGACCCCCCCCCTCCCCAAATCGCACAACCCACCTGGCCCAGATATTGCTGCATTCCCGGAATGTAGTGCAGAAGGACAACAGGACCAGGACTCTGTCTGGAGTGTGTCACGAGCCACGGTGGTACACCGCATCCTGGAGTGAATTAGCAGCCGGGAGCGTGCTTTAGTTTCTATGCTCTGTTATTATCCTTGTGGCATAGATGTACCAGGGTGTAGGGACATCCTCCAACACCAGGGGAATCTCTCATATGATTTAAACTGGTTCATTTATATTTTTATACATGCTTCCTGGTTTGTTATTACCTATGCTAGTTCTAGCTAGCAATTAATTAGCTGCCTCTTGAGGCTGATTGTCAGCCCTCTCCTCCTCTGTCCCGATTAGCTCTTAGTACTATTTAAGGCAGTGAGATCTGAGCCTCACTGCCGGTTATAGTGTATCTGTCCCAGTCCTGCTCCTGTTCACTTGTCCTGTCGATACTCTGTTTGATTCCCTGAGTATGACTCCTGCTTGGATTATTGGACTCTGCCTGTTTTGCTTGTGACTCTGACCCTTCTTTCCTGGACCTCGCGACCGTACCTGTGACCCCAAACTCTGGCATGTTTATTGATTACCCTGCTTGCCTATGACCCTTGACCTTGGCTATCATAGTGACTACCCGCTGCCTTCTACCAGTCTCCTGGCCCGCCACTGTGGTCCTGTATTTCCAACCCACACTACTCTTGGAGCTAAGTCCTGGGGGCATCTGAGCACCGGTGAGCGCGTCAAGCTCTAAGGGAAAGGCAGCTGCTATAGGCAAAGACCTCCTCATCTGGTTCTGTGGGTTGGGGATCAGGCCAGCAGCCTAACAGATTGAAGGTGGTTAATAGGTTAAAAAAGCATGTCAAGCATCAGATCTGCACTGGCAATGTAACATGAATTATATATTATTGTATGGTGGAGTGTAATGTTCTTTTACTTGTTCCTATATGTTGCCAAGTGGGTTCCTTACATAGGGATTGGTTATCCAACATGTCCCTTATGAGAGCTTTTGTCACATGGGCACCCTTTGACTCTGTGCTGCCTAAAGACTTTATGGTCTTTATACCTCTGCTAGCAATCAGCCATGTTGTGATGGTCAGCTGTGGGACCACTTTTTCCTAAAAAGACATTGATGGGTTAACTGAGGGGGGTTAGGACAGATACTTAATTATCCTTAATGAACAGGTGGCATTTGTTCTCAACAGAGTTCAGCTAGACTTCCTGAATCACTCTCAGCAGGGTGCCTGCTGCACCAGAAGTGGGCAAGGCTCAGTGGCCACCCTCTAAAAGTAGAGGCCCAATCAAGTAGGGAAACAACCCCTTCTGCGGCCACAACACAGTGGGAACCAGTTCAAGCTTAAAAGGAGGAACTCAGCAGCCCTCGGTGTGTTCTACTTTTGGACAGAATGACTAGGGCATACGGATTCTGTTGAACTCGGCCAGGATTTTGCCAGTGTGTAGATATTCAAGTCTCCACATATTTTGTTACTTTCTGTACTGTCAAAAAGAGGACATTGCCCAGCTGGCAGAGGAGCAAAGTAGCCGAGACCAAGACAGAGCTCCTGACATAAGCTTCCTTGTGCAATGAAGTCCCCCGGCTGTCTGCTAATTGCATTTACTCTTGGGCAATTTATAAATTAAAATTTGTAAATACATTCAATTTTATATATATAAGTACACTTATATTTTTCCAATCGTTTGCCAAGCGATTTCAAACCTACAGGGCTACCGTGTGTGACCACAGTTAGAGCACAAGGCTGCTTACAGACAAACCAGTTATTCTAAACAACAAAAGAGCTATAGATAAGCCTGGTATCCTCACAAACGTATGTGGAATGTAAAACTTTAATTGATAAGTCCTAATTATGTACTGATTTTGCAAGTTAAAATTTGGATAGCAATTTTAGTATTTGCTATTTGCTCCAGTATACCCAGCCCTTGAATGGCTAAGCGGCACACAGTTATGCAAATTTGCTGGAATGGTGTTGGCATACTGGATCTCTGCTATCCTTTGCTAAACATATAACTAGTACTTCATGTACCCAAAAATCATATGTTTTTAATGCAGTTTCTAAATATTTATCTTCACTAAGAAATGCCCCTTATCTAATTTACGACATAACTGTTGCCTGCTTCCAGCATAGAGTTAGTAAAGAGATGAAGCTGTAGATCTGTATAAGAATAAATAATTTTAAATGTCTCTTTGGATCGAACAGCTCTTGTGAGCATCTTTACTATGGTCAAAGTACAGCTGCGTACACACTACAGGCTTTTCAGCCAACTATCGTGCTAATCACACAATAAAAGACCGATCAGCTCAAGATCACATTAGCGAGTACGCTGCAACGATAAACAATCATTCCAAAGTACATCGTACCATTTAATTTGATTTTTAAACCAAACTAAATATCTAATTCAACAATGGAACTATCATTCTAATTCTGCAGTGTGTATGCACTTACAACCAGCAGTGTCCATAGATCTCTATGGAGTGTGCATTCACAATCTTTTCAGCCAATGGTTACGACAGATGAATAGCACAGATCTGAAGGTAAATCTCGTAATATGTGTATAGAGTGTACACATGAATCGACATGCTGATTGGGACTTTTTTTTTAATCAGTCGTTGGTAAAATCAGAAATGATATCGCATTGGGTGAAATCCCTTTTCACACTCATAAAATGTGTATAAAATAATGAGTTTTTCTAAGATTTTCAGAAAGACCTCATGAAGCAATGTACAAAATGATCAGGAGACATTAAATACGAAAATATGCTAATGTGAGTGTTTTATGTTCAAGTATAGTTTTATAAGGGGTGTAGAAGGCAGTAGCTAAAATGTGCAATTAAATACAGAGGGCACTTTTTCAACGTTAATTTATTGATAGAAATATTCTTTAAACAGTAAGGAAAAAAATCCTCATTTTCAGATTTTTTATTGTGTTTTTGAATTTTCCAAGCATTTCACCCCATCCCTTCCAACCCCCACCCTCGCCCAAAAAACAAAAACCCTCAAGCACTCTGCACACTCGTCTCATGCATGTCTGACCCTGAGCACGCACCCTACCTATCTACTTAACGCTCACACCATAAAAAAATACAAGAAACAAGTAACTTTTTATGCGAAAATTATATCTGTATAATATTATAATTTGTTTCTTCCTTTTAGGAGACAGGGCTTGAATGTGTTGTCCTACAATAAAATCTTAAATACGAATTCCCAAGCTAAGTTCTCCAAGCCACTCAACACTTCAGAGTATCTGTCCCTGGTCAGTAAATGGATCTTTTAAAATCTTGGAGGTAATATAATCCCACTTGTGCACAAGGGAGGATATAAATGAAACATACTTAAAGAGAGGTTTTGGACTAGTCTTGGGAGAATCCAGCTTTGATTTTGATGGCAATTATACTAATGGGCTTTTACTAAAGAAATAGGAAAGGTATTTTACAGGTGTAAACTTTAACGAATGTGGAAGGTGTTTTTTTTTTTTAGAGGGACGTAGGAAGAAAAACAGTGTATTTAAAAGTACGCAGGAAAGGTGAGTGTGTCAAGCAGCAAGTACACTCAGTCATTTACTACTGAGTGATAATGTGCGTTTTGACAGAAAATTGCTCACAAAGAGCCCTGATTAGGTGGCCTTAACAGTAAGGATAATTGTACCCTACAACAGTAATATTAAATATATACAACGTAATATGTTATAACTTACCTTGAATAAAAGGATAATTTTATTTATGGCAAGTCATAATTATAAAGGTTTCTACTGTAAAACTAATTGTGGAAAGCATGGACAAATTAACTGGTGGCTGATATGAGTGTTTAATAGCCTCTTTAGAGAACCCTGTAGACCTAAAGCAACATCTAATTCCCTACATTCCTTTTTTATATTTTGCACTATATCTCCTGACATTCAGGTAACATAGAAAACATGGGAAAGAGAAAGTAATTTACAATGGCAGAAGTATCAGGGAGCTTTTTGGATATATTCTTTAAATACTTTTTTAAGAACTACTACAAACGAACATGTTTCATATTTTTCAAATTGTGGCCAATAAGTAGCTAGGATTTGCCAGTAATTTAAAACATAAATAGTCTAACAAAACCATTGTGACCTGTAGAGTGCCTATGCTACATCCTAAGAGACACATGAAAGGGAAGTGTAGTGAGCAATGTGTTCTCAGGCAACTCCTGCACAGAATTTCAAATCTTAATGTTTGTTTTTTTTAGCTTGCAATAACATAACGCCTTTTGGCTTATATTTGTAAGGCTGGAACATACTAGAATTATTTTCTTGTTTCTATAGAATACATTGTAAATGGAGATTTGCAGCCCCCTCTCACCAAAATAAAAGCAATTTCTGCTACAATTTCAATATCAGTATCATCTGCAAAATCACTGCCATAGATTTGAAAAGTTTCATGAATCAAAAACCAGTACCAGTAATTGCAATCTAGCACTTTAGGAAACAAAGAAAATCATGGAACTTTTCACTAATCTTAAAAAAACAAACAAAAAAAACCTCACAACTAAGAACTTGGTATGTACTTTCTGACAGGCTGTGTGTAAGAACAAGACTTTTGGACTAAATTATCAAATTATTTGCCGATTTTCGTTAAACAATTGGAAACCATGGTTTTAAAATGAAACACATTGATCTCCTACACCTGAATAAATTTGAATCCTTTTTTGCCCATTTGTTCTTTGTTGGTGTCTAAAGTTTCTGCACAAAAAAACCCCAAAACTCTCTTCAGAAGGAGAAAGGAAGGCAGCACCCGGAATAAAATTCACAGGGTAACCAACACCTTTATCCCCAAATCATCTTCAGTAGGTATCTTGTAGAAGATGTCCTATTTCAGGTAGTGGGAAAAGGACACAAGGCATTGGAGAAAAATAAAACTTCTTTTAGGACTCTCCAAAGGGGTAAGGCCCATGCACACTCTGCAACAAAACAAAAAACAATGGTTAGGGCATACTAAAGACCAAATGCAGGCATTGATAGTGTATCTATAGAATTACAGTATCTTGCAAAGTTATTTAGACCCTTGACCAACTCTCCTATTATACTGACAGACATTCTACACTGAAATTTCGTTGATCGTTTTATTTCAAAGCACTGACTTCTAATATTACAGTGTTTTAGGTTACAAAAACATCTTAAGAAAAATTAAATATGTTGTTTGCATGCATTCAATTCCTCTGCTGTAGAAACTAAGTTGAAGGTGAAAAACAACTGCCAAATGAGAACACAACTGCATCTGCATTACAATTAGCCTCCCCCAGTGAATCATTAAAATACACACAGGTAAAGGATCATTTATCTGGTTGTGAATCTGAAGAACACCTGTGAAAATAAAGAATAAAGAGCATTGAAAAGTAGTAACAGATAAAATAATAAAAATGCATAAGTTAGAAAAAGGGCACAAAATAATACCCAAGTGTTTAGAAGTCCCAGTGGGCCTTTTGGTTCAATTCTCAAAATGGAAGCTATGTCACATCATCAGGGTCGGCGGAACACAGTAAGCGGGGTAAGCAAAGTGGTGGGGGGGAAGGGGGGGGGGGGGAGAGGGAGGAAGGGCAAATCAGAGGGGTGCTCCCCCGTCTGCCATCCCCGCTGGACTGAAAGAAATATTTATTTATTTTTTACAGTCACCTGATGTCCGGGGTGGCGGCGCACTCCTCCATTTGCAATGAATATCGGCGGCATCACGCACTTCGCGCCTGACATTCATTGCAGACGGAGTAGATGAAGAGGAGCTACGACAGAAGACAGAAAAAGAAGAGAACTTGAAGAAAAAAAGCCAGAAGAGAACAGAGAAGGCAAAAGAAAGGTAAGTCAGAGAAAAAGAATAAGAAAGGGACATAGTTTTAAAGAAAGGGGAGACAAAAAAAGGCAAAGTGGGGAAAAGGGCCACAGCTTGAAAGAGAGGGGAGATAACAAAAGGCAAGTGGAAAAAAAAAAAAAAAGAAAGAGAAAGGGGCTCATAAAAGACATAAAAACAGCATGATGTGTAATGTATGATGATAAAAGGGTGCAGTGTACTGAAGGAGGGGGGCATATGTTTATGAAGGAGAAGAGTGTAGTGAAGGAGAAGACTGTTCCCTCTACTTAACCTTTATGTTTTTATTTTGGTCTAGGAGTGCCTTAAAAAAATAACTGGAACTCTAAGGGTGCCTCAGACTAAAAAAGTTTTGGAACCTTTGGAGAGGAAGAGGGGTGGAGACTTGCATCCAGGACATCTAAAAAGTAAGCGACAATAACTTCTTACCCACTCTACAATTTCTGTGATCTTATGAGTTTATGGAGAAATTATACCACTGTATCAGTGTCATTAATAATATTGTAAATAGTCATATTTACATCACTGTGAGCTGTGAAATTATTAAATTGTATTGCAGCTTTAATGTTAAAAATTAAATGTACATACTAGCTAAAAGGGCTGCAACTTCTGCTACTGGTTCTGCTATCAGAATATTATATTGTCATAATATTGACATGCATGTGTTATGCTGGGTTAGGATACTTTGTGTCTGGAAAAGAATACATATCTTCCTAGCAATATTTGGGGAAAGATATAGATGGTGAGACTTGGAGAGAAAGTTCGGAAAAGACGGAAAGCTCCATTGTAGAAATTGCACCCATATTAATAGATGCACAGATTTTCAGTTATGTACAAGTCGGAATCAGGACCAGTGTTAGTAGATCCATTCATTACAAAAACATGTTTTGCAAGAAAACAGTGCTGGTCCATTACCAAGCCATATTTATTTTACTTTTATTTTTTCAGTTAAAACATTAAGCAAATCAAGAGATTCAGTTTGTCTTTGTTAAAATGGAGGGAAAAAAGAAACTCTCTGGCACAACAAGAAAAGAAAAGCAGCAAAAGAAGAGGCCATCAAAAAACAAGCTGGATCACTTTAGAATTATATGAAGAAATCAAAGCTTGCAAGTGAGTACTCCCAGCCAGGAGAAAACCAATCAAGTACTTCTACAAGCGAGTGCTCAGAACCAGTAGAATATATAAATAGCTAGAATATCACAAAAGATAATTTGGTAACAGGAATGGAAATGAGTATAGAGGTGAAAACAGATACACACAGTAATATTGATACTTCAGAGGCAGAAAAATCTTCCTTACTCTCATCCAATGCAAGCTTAATGTCCACGAAACTAGAAAATCCAGCAAATTGGCCAAAAATTACTGACAATTTAAGAATTAGTCTTACAGAATCCGGACCTTCTCAAAAGAAATACATGTTGTATCCTATGGACTCTAATAAATGCAAGTTTAGGGACACATATTATAACCGTAACATGGAAAATGGTGAATTAGTGCCAAGGCCTTGGCAAGTATATTCCAAGTCAAATGGACTGTGTGTGTTCTGTTTCATTTGCAAGTTATTTTCTGATTTCAGTGATTCGTCCAGCTTCGTATTCACAGATTACAATCACTGGCAAAATTTATCCAAGGCACTTCATACACATGAAACAAGTCTTGGACATATTTGAAAATATTGTACGAGTTAAAATGTTTTTATGAAAAATAAGACAACACTTGATGCCCAAAATCAACAGTTGTATGAGCGCCAACAAAAAACAAAAAGAAGTATTGGACAGATGTGATTACAAGGCTTATAGAAATAATAAAATATCATGCTTCTCAATGCCTAGCTCTAAGGGGTTCTTCCCAAAAAAATAATGGAAACTTATGAAACTAATAGAACTCTTTGGCCAATTTGATCCTGTTATCTCGGCTCACATCGAAAGAACCATCAGGACAGATTGAAAGATTCATTATCTGAACAAAATGAAATAATTGACTTATTGGGCAAGGCAACCACAGAAAAAACAGTTTCTTCAATAAAAGAAGCAAACTATTATTTTAGAATCCTGGACTGTACTCCAGACGTCTGTCACACCAAACAAATTACTTATTTGTTGTGTTACATGCAAAGAAAACACTGTGCTCATTGAAGAACACTTTTTAGGCTACTTAGAAGTGGATGACTCAAGTGGAGAGGGGCTGTGCAACATAATTTTCAACAAATTGCACAACTGGAATCTGAACATTGGGGATATAAGAGATCAAGGCTATGATAATGGTGCCAACATGAGTTAAAAAGATTGGCCTTCAGAAGTTAATATTAAACAAAAACCCACGCGCTTTCTATGTACCATGCACTGCCCACAGTCAATTTGGTAGTTAATGATGCTGCCAAAGTTAATTGTGAGGCAATTCGTTTTTTTTGGGACAGTTCAAGAAATATTCAAATTTTTTACTGACTTGGTGAAGAGATGGTGCATTTTTAAAAAAACATTTCTTCCCTTACATTAAAACCTGTTTCAGAAACTCAGTGGGAAAGTCATATTGATGCTCTGCAACCTCTCAGCGATCAAACATGAGAAATATATGATGCTTTATATATTTTTACCAATCAAAATTTCAATGAAGAAACAAGATAGGCCCTGATTTTCTGCACCAAAATTAAAGATTTCCAATTTTTATGCTCACTGATACTGTGGCATGACCAGCAGAATATTGATGCTGTCAGCAAGATGCTTCAGAATACAGAAGAAAATATTTGCTTTGACAGCCAATTTAAGAACATTTGTATCGAAATACCATACTAATGGTGGCTACAAGTCCTTAATTCAAACCTCTAAACAACTTTGTGAAGATCTTGATGGAGAGTCTGAATTCAAATCAATAACTATAATTTGTAGAAGGAAAACGTCATCACAGTTCCTATATGAGCACAAAGATGTATCCCCTAAAACACCTGAAGATACATTCAGAGTGAATTTTTTTCTACACTATTTTAGATGCTGTGATGTCATCTCTTGATGAACGTTTTGACCTGTTACAACAAAATAACAGTAGATTTGCATTTTTGTATAAGATCAATACATTTCATGAACCAGATCAGGACACGTTAATACAACAATTTGCAAATCCATTTATCTGACAGTGATAAACAGACATAAAAGGGTGAAAATTATATGATGAACTAAGTGCCTTCAAAAGATCTATTTAAATTGGAATTACCAAAATAAAAGTAATCCTTTTGAAACGCTAAAATTTATTCAAACCAAAGATTCGTCATTCCTGAATTGTAGCATTGCCCTAAGAATATTATGGACACTTCCAGTTAGCGTAGTCAGTGGCGAACGATCTATATCAAGGTCAAAATAATAAAAACCTAGCGCTGGTTGCTATTGAGAGTTATGTATGTGCCAGGTGAAGACTGATGATTTTATTTCTAGGTTTGCAAGTATGTAGACACGCAAAGTTAAATGGTTGTAACGAATAATTTAAAAAGATATTTAAATGTCTCCATCAGCCATTTCTGCAGCATGATCTGCTAGATACTAATCTCCCTCAGCAGAATGATTCAATGCCTGGTGTGTTAGAGTAGAAGATTTAACGCACTCTTTTGTAGAGACTTTAAACCAGATATTTGCTTGTTGCATGTTAATATTGTTCACATTTTTTCTACTATACTTCTCACCAAACTACTTTTCAAAAAAATGTAAAATTGAATTACAAACAATACATATTCTTCACTTATATTATTCATATATCAATAAATGTTTGCCGTTTCATGTAATACTCTATATTACGGTTTATTATATGATTTGAATTAAAAGCAAAGCATCATTGAATTAAAAAATAATGTATACACAATTTTTTTTTTCCAAGGGGGGTGCCAGACATGCTAGCACCGGCTCAGGATATCACCCAGATGCTAGGAAAGATTGTCCCTCAAAACTCTCTGCGCAGCGAAGACACAGAGGTAAACAATAAGAAAAACAATGAAGCTACAGAGTTTAATAACTGGATTAAGAGCACCAGCTAAACCATACCAAGAGCTCTGCATAACATTGGCCTGCATGGAAGGGTGGCAAATGTACATGTTTTCTGCAAACGTATGTCTAGAGTTTGACAAAAAGCATGAGGGTGACTCAGTTGCAATGTGGGAAAATAATTTGTAGTCAGATGAGACCAAATTTCAAAACAATAGGGGTGGCGCAAACACTGCCCACAGCTCAAACACCTCCACAGCTACAGTGAAGTTTGGTTGTGGTATCTTTAGATGTGGGGTTGCTTTTTATCAGCAGGGTCTAGGCATCTTGTTAAAATAAAGGGAAGTATGGATGGTGTAAAATACAGGAAAACACTCCAAGAACATCTGTTTCAGTCTGCTAACAATGATGTGGCTCAAGGACACAAATGAGAATGTTCTACAATAGCACAGGCCTTGATCTCAATCTAATTGGAAATATGTGGTACTATTTGAGGTGTACAAGCATCACTCTACTAACCTGAACAAATTGAAGAAAATCTGCTTGGAAGAATGGGCCAAAATAACTCCCAAAGTGTGTGGAAAACTAATACATACTGTCATATGGAGGCTTAAAACCTGAATCTAAATTAATGTATCTTTGTTTGTTTTGAACTCTTTTGTTCTACTCAGGGGGTATTTATGGATAGAGAACTCCTGACCCGTGGTCACAGATTAGCGTTTGGTACCAATTTATGGCCCAGCTCATAAATTCTAGAAAACATCTGATGATAGCAAGGTTGTTAGAGAACTTACCTTAGAGATTTTACACATAGTGTAAATGTATGATATAAAATTAAGAGATATTTACAGGAATATGACTGTTTTCACTTACCTATGTCTTTTGGTGCTGCTTAGAAGCAGTAACCATCAATATTTCAGGTATTAAAAAAATGGAAAAAGATTAAACTCATAGATAATTATGACACATTCATAATGATCGAAATGTCAAAATGGTGCTATGTACTAGAGAATAGAAATAATGTTTTTATTGTGAATGTCCGACTCCGACGTGGCCCCTTTGTGATATTAGGGAATTCGCAGGGTTGGGGTGAACGCCTTTTACCTATTATGTTAAGGAAAAAAAATTGGGGAAAATCTTATATTTGAGAAATATTAGGGGTTATCTTCCCTTTTCAAACACCTATATTAGGATCCGTAGTTTCCTGTGTAAGAATTCTTTCATGGAACGTGGCAAGGTTTAACTCTTCAACTAAGAGACGAAGAATACTTACACATTTAAAAGCCTTTCAGCCTGATGTGGTTCTCCTACAGGAGACACACTGAAAAGTTTAAGATTCTTCTCTTGAAAGTAATTGGATCAATGAATGTATATCAGCTCCGTTTAGGAGTAAAAAAAAAAAAAAACTGGGCGTAGCGATCCTCTAGGGAAAGAATTTGCAGTATGTAAATGGTGATGTAATTCAAGATGATGAGGGGAGATATGTCTTGCCAGATATAAGTATTGAGGGTGAAAAATTTACTATACTTAATATTTATGCTCCCAATACTCCGAATGGTGGATTTTATTTAAAGATCTCACAACTTTTGATGCAACGTACTATACATAATCTGATAGTAGTAGTAGATTTTAATACCATAGATAATCCAAAAATGGATAGATCTACGACACCTACTCTTAGCTCATATAAATATATTGAAGGTATTCATATATTGAAGTCCCAGCGCAATTTGGTGGATCCATGGTGAATTATGAACCCTTAAGATTGATCTTATACATATCATTCTCGTATTGATTATATTATAACTTACAATACCCTTCTTTCATGAATTAAATATACAAACATAGAATTTTTTTTTATCTCTAAACACCTATTTATGATAGATATCACAAAAAGAGAAAGTAGCTATTCGGATCGCAACCGGCGCTTTCAGTCTTACTTAGCACAAAATGAAAATTTAAAATTAGTTTCAAAAAGTACATGGAATGATTATGTTAAAGATAATCAACAGCATAGAGAAGACCAGGGCTTTTCTGGCAGACTGCCAAGGCTGTTATGCGGACATATCGCATATGCTGCAGAAAAAAATAAAAATTATAAAAGGAGAAATATAGGGACTTACATTCATCAATGAGTAATAATTAAGATTTATTTAAAAAGTAATCTCCCCGTGTTTGCGTGGGTTTCCTCCGGGTGCTCCGGTTTCCTCCCACACTCCAAAAACATACTGGTAGGTTAATTGACTGCTAACAAAATTGACCCGTGTGTGTGTGTGTGTTAGGAAATTTAGACTGTAAGCTCCAATGGGGCAGGGACTGATGTGAGTACGTTCTCTGTACAGCGCTGCGGAATTAGTGGCACTACATAAATAAATAATTATAATAATAATGCAGTAGATGGAGTAATAAAACAGGGAAATTATTAGCTCATATTGCTAGACAGCAAACACCAAAATCATTTATTACAACAATTATAGATGGTTCTACAGGGGAGAGGTATACTACAGGATATTGCTAAACAATTCCATCAATATTACACAGAGTTATACAAGGCACCTGCATGTGATGGAGAAGCTGAAAAAAATAATCTTAATACCTAAATTAGATAAAAATCATGATCTTGGCTCGTCGGAGACCAATTACACTTCTTAATCAAGATTTTAAAGTCTTAGGGGGGTATTCAATTGTTCCTCCGGGCGCCGCCGGAACGAGCGCGTTAAAACTATTACCGTTTATATGGTAATTACTCGCTCAATTTCAGCTCGCAGCTCCCTGAGCAGCGAGCTGAAATTGAGCGAGTAAATTACCGTATAAACGGTAATTACGCACAATATTACCGTATAAACGGTAATAGTTTTAACGCGCTAGTTCCGGCGGCGCCCGGAGGAACAATTGAATACCCCCATAAGTCTGCAATCTATTTGCCATAATTTTAGCTATTATACCTCTTGTTGACAGAACACCAATTGGGATTAACACATGGAAGATATGCAGTCAAAGGGATAACAACAACATTGGCTGCAGTAATAACATCTAATGTAAATAAAGATACCCAAAATATTATATTAAGCCTAGATACAGAGAAGGCTTTTGATACAATATTGTGTATCTTTTTACAACAACTTGAAATATACAAATTTGGCCCCTTTTTTCAAAATGTATTCAATATCTGTATAGAAAACCTCAAACAGAGCTAGTGATTAACTACAAACATGGAGATCCGATATATATGTCTAGGCGAACCAGACAAGGATGTCCTTTATCTGCCTTGCTTTTTTATTTAGCTATTGATCCTCTTATTAGGTCCCTTCAACAAATGGAAGATTTTCAAGGTATTAAAATTGGTCAATCTAATATTAAACTAACAGCATTTGCAGATGATTTATTATTATTATATATCTCTAATCTACAAAAAGGTTTACAATTTATACTGGACAAGGTAAATCAGTTTGCACCAGTGTCTGGATTTAATATAAATAAATATAGATAAGTCAGTGGCAATAACATTAGGACCCTACAAGAAACTTCCAGATTCAGAAATATTGTCATGAAATAGGCTAAATCGCATTACATACTTAGGGATTTATTTACCTAATAATGCAAAAAAATCTATATAAATTAAATATTTATCATATGGTTCAGGATGCTATTTTGGAGTTAAAATCATGACAACATCTGCATCTCATTTGTAGGAAGGATAAATCTAATTAAAATTTAAATTAAAATTACTCTTCCCAAATTAATGTATCCTTTACAAGTATTACCAATACTTCTATGCATAAAAGACAAAAAAAAATCTTTAAAATTCAGCATTTCGAAAGTTTATTTGGAAAGATAAACCGAGGATTAGTTTGAAAATCTAACAGAGAGCGAAAAAAAGAAGAAGGTTTGAACTTTCCAAAGATAATTTTATATAATCAAGCAGCGATTTGTAGATATACTGAAGATTGTATAAATATTCTGTTGTTTAAGCCAAACGAAAAAATAGAACAGTTCATTCCACATGTAGATCCAAGATATTTTCTGCATATGCCTCGATAAGATATACCTTTGGAAATAGTGTAAAATCCTTTGTTGTTCATTAATTGGCAAGTATGGCATAAAATGAAAAGTAGTTGGGGACTTTAGCATAGATATTCATTATTTTTGCCTTTTTTGGGGAATTGTGATTTTCAAAGAGGTGAAGCAAATAGCCCATACTATACCTGGGCACAATTAGGTATTTCGATGGTACAAGATGTTAATACAGAACGAAATTGCTGATATCTGTTCTAAGTTTGATTTTATTAATATCCCTACTTTATTTACTCTTCAGGCGCAACATTATGCTAGTTCGGTGACTTCTAAACTTTTTCTGGTACATTGCAATAATCCTTTTGATATTAGACTGGGCAACACAAAAGTTATGAAAAAAGCTTTGTCGAATCATGAATTTTTTTTACGCATAACTTATTATGATATTGAAAGACAAACGGGTATGTCTAAATGGTTGACATATTTTCCACATATACACCTTTCTACTCTTCAAGAGACGTTTATTTATTCTAATTGCATTTTAACTGAGTACATATAATGAAATGTTCTTTAAACTTTTCTATAGGGGGTATATATCACCCAAAAGATCTTACAATACAGGGATTAGTAATGTTTCAAAATGTTTAAAATGTCAAAATTAATGCTTCACTATATCACTGTTTATGGGAATGTTGGTATATAAAACGATTTTCAAGTTAAGGAATAGTTATAACAGACTTAGTTAATTTTTCTCCAATATCTCCTGAGTGGGCGGTGGTGAGGATTCTGGATAAATCTTTTAAGAGCACTAAAGGAAGTAAGAAAATTCTTATCTTAGCCGTTGCAAAAATAAATAAATATATATATATTTTTCAGTTGTGGATACAGTCCCAACCCCCTTCAAAACGGCTGGAATATGTATTTAAAATGGAATGGATAGAAGCCGCTATATATAGAGAGAACAGGTAAAGAAACTATTTAGTGTATGGGAGAGCTATATAAACTCACTTCCGATGAATATCAAAGTTCAGATTTATAAATATTTTAATTCTACGGATTGGTATACAGTAGTTATGAAAAATGATAAACCTATAAAATTCTAAATATTTGGGCAAAAGAGGAACCACGTTGGAGTACTGACATATGTAAGAACAGACAATATGTAAGGGCAGGTATACTGTTGTATGCGATTTATGTCTGACATTATGTGTAAACCAATTGTTAATGTCTGATTTCTCTGTAATCCTATCTTTCTGTATTATATTTGAGTTTAATAAAATATGAAATGAAAAAAAGAACATGGAGAAAGAGAAAATGAAGAAAGATGAAAAAAAAAAAAAGAAATTACATTAATGCAGCAAAAAAATAAAATAAATGCCAACACCAATATTGCCGGTGACTTAAATGTAGGGAGTGCTATACATGGAATAGTTTGTTTGTTCATTCTGAGACTGAAAATTTTGTTTCAGAGTCACAGAAGTTAACGAAATTCGTAAGGACATGAGAATAGCTATAACCAGGCGGTTTTAATCAGTGAGACAGGAATGAATGAATGGCTATTGTGCACTCATTCTCTAAACGACTAGATTACCAGATAAAGAGCACAGATCTGAAGGTAAATCGTGTCAGTGTGTACACATGAAAAGCCCGAGCAATCGGACCGTCAGACGTTAGTAAAATAGTTATAGATAATGCACCCGTTGGAAAACTCTTGAGTGTACCTAGCCTTACTCTGAAGGCAAGAAAAGATCCACTTTCCCCAACTCATACTGCCCAATTTCCCAACTTTCAATAGATGTTAAAGTTCTCTAAAAAATCTTGGTAATTTGTTTGAATAGAGTTATTGAGGAGGTAATCCACCAAGAAACAGAGTGTATGCCAACCAAATACAAGCCAGATTTAAAACAAGGTTTTAAAAGCAAAATTTTAAAACAAGGATTGCCAAAAGACCCACAGAATCAGCACACAAGGTAAATAAACATTTTGATTGCTTTGTCTAAGCAAGATATTCCAAATTATGTTATACTTGCAATGTGCGTGTGTCCAGTTATGTTTGTGTGTGTTTATACGAAGGATGCGCACACTTATAAAGGTATGCTTGCCTCTTTTTGGTATCTATAGATATTTTTGGCTCCAGACTATGACTGGTTGGCCATCACTGAACTAGGCAATACTTAATAAATGTATTAATGCTGGCTAAGGTATGTAATACGTAACAGCCCCCCTAAAGTAGAACACTGTATAATCCTAGTAAACAAGACTGTTGTATTTGAGAAGTTTATGTATTCCAGCAGAAACTGCATTCTAAAATGTTAAGAAACTATGGGATAGGTGAATTCACTCTAGATATGCTAAATGATATATCTCCTGATTGAATCTGCAAGCACCCAACACTTTATACTATTGTATGCAGCACAGATATTTATATATCTTTTTCTTTTGTAATGGATTAGGTTGGAGATTGTAGCAAGGTGTATTTCCTTTGTGTGTGCGTATTAATCTTTCAGTTGTTGGATATACGTTTTATGTAGAAGTTAATAAAATAAACAAATGGAAAAGAGGGGACTACGTTATCTCAAAAAACCTTTTGAACTTGTTCACTATCACAAGCTCTCTTCTATTTTCAGGAATTCAAAGATAGTATAAATAAAAAGACAGATTTCACATGAAAGCCAAAGAAAAAATAAGTATTTAGAAGCGTTTAAAACACGTTGTTTTTTCAAGTGGCTGGGTGGACAATGTAATTATCTAACATTGTAAATTATGAATCTTACCTAATCGCATGAGATAGAAGTGCACCATAAAGGATTTCTGATTTTGCAGTGCTTTAATTAGTTATATGTAAACTCCATATTTAAGTATGAAGTAAGCAAACAAAGTGTGCTTAGTTTATACAGAGCAGTAAAATGAAGAGGATTTTATTTGGTGGCATGAGCTATTGCCATAGAAAGATATTACACTAGCTCTGAGATTGGGTCTCAACGTATACTTTTAATGGAGCGCATCTTGCACCACACAAAAATGCCATGTGTATTAAAAGCAGTCCCGGTGTCACCCCACTCTAATTAATTTAAGCCATCTAATTCACTTCAGACATAAGTCAGGATAAATTGAGCAGTGTTTCAAAAGACCATGTCATTTTCCTATGCATATTCAGTGTTCTTTACAAATGAGATCCTTTGTCTGCCTGTTTTGTTACTACAACTTTTGCAGCCTGCATTAAACATTATTATTCACAGGGTGTTGTACCGGGATTGTCTGGTAAAAATAACAAAACTCTCAGAAGGGTATACACTTTAAAAGCAAACCAAGAGGTAGTATACTCTCCGCTTTAATATTTTGTTTAATGTCAGCAAATAGGGCCAGAAAATTCAGCAGTTTGAAGGAGAGATTTATACAGAAGTGAAATAAAGGCCATAAACATTTCACCCTTTCCATGATGAGCTAATTTTTCATCTAGGGAGATATAAACAAATATGTGCGATTTTGATTAGGGGCATAAACTATTACTAATGTAACTGGGAAATTATACAAAGAGAGAATAAGATATCTTCCCATTCTATCTGCAATTACCTACTCCAGTTCAATATTAAGATGACAAGGATCAACATCCCTTATTCTAGTCTGGAGACACACTCGTGAAAAATAGCAGGTTACATATGCACATATACATACATACATACATACATATATATATATATATATATATATATATATATATATATATATATATATATATATATATATATATATATATATACATACACACACACACACAGGTTTGCCGACACATTGATACAAAAGGATTGCCAACCCCTGTCCTAGAGTGTAATTCAGGATGCTTTCTGCACAAAAAAACAGTCCTTCAAAAATAACACATCTCCTGCTAGTCGTCTCCAGTCGCTGCACTAACTCTGAAGCTGATAACATCTGGACAGGGAACCCTTCAGAGTGGTCCTACATCTTGGTACTCTGTGACCTCCAACGCACATGTTCAGACTAACGAGGGCCTCGGACTGGCATGGAAATTTTAATCATTACCCCATATCTGCTCCTGGAGTTCCCTGGGTACACAGCACAGTCATTGGCTTGCACCAAGGATGATGTATGGCCAGGATTGAAAAGAAGGAAATTTCCTGTACTACAGAAAATAATGAACAATTCCTGCCCTACTTAACTAGAGACAGCAAAACATGTAAGCGAAGAGAAGAGCTGCAATATATAGGACCTGGGGGCAATTTTATTTAACCTGTCTCTGCCTAAATTGGAAAGGAAACCTACCTATTGTAATGGCTGCAATGAAGGATTGAACATTAAAGATAGTGAATTAAGGACCGTCAGTTGGTAGGATTAAACTACAGAGTCAGACTATTGCATTTAAAATAATATAGCAAAAAATGTGTGGAACACACACTGTTTCTCATGCCTTTTCTTTTCCTCTATCACAGAAGGGCTGGAATTATGGAGGCCAATTGCACTGGAGGCTGGTTGAAAGACCAAAATAAGTGCAACGATTGCCAATAGGACACCTGGGAAGCAGGCACTCAGGTAAATTCTGAGAAAGGACAAATAAAAAGTAAAGCATGACCTCCAAGCCTGCACTCACTTCAAAATTATCCTACAAAATTTGAAGATTCATTGTACAACAATGAAACAAAATATATGTAAAAACAAAATAAAAATTACTTAATGTAATTCTACTTCAAGCAGAATTAAACAAAAAACATAAAAACATGATACTCTACTAGACTAGTAAAAGAAAGAGGACTTCTCACACAAGAAGATCTCTCTATCAGATGGTTTTGCACAATGCAACAACTTGAAAATCTAGGAAAATAATAAAATATATAGGGTCTGGGTATACTATGAAAAGATGTAAAATATTTTCTTTGAGTATATTGAAATAGAAAGAAGGGAGTCGAGTGTGTGTGTGTGAGTGTGTGTGTGTGTGTGTGTGTGTGTGTGTGGGGGGGGGGGGGTGTAAATCGGGCACAAAATTATAAAATATTCTAAATTTAGGGAAAATTAATACACTTTGAAAATGCATCAGTTGAGAGCCTGCAACAGTGCACACAAATATAAGTGACAAAAATGAAAGAATTTCAATTTACATCGATTAAGATCAAGGACTACTTTAAGTTTCCATGGCTGCTGAGGGAGAAACATTCCAAATCGCCCTATGTTTAGAGATCACTGATTTTTTTTGGGTTCTCATTGTAGCAATAGATTGTCAGAAACAGAACAATCAGGATCTAAGACCCCTGATGTGCCAATGGCAGAGAAAGATTCAGCCTGGATATAAGATAAAGAGCTATACCTTGCACCCTTGCCATTAGGTGTCTGACTTCATGGGAGACTATTAGGCTAAAACAGAAACCTCATTTGTATTTTCTCTCACTTACCCTCAAAGTTCTGGCACTGTCTCTCAGATATCGTTTGTAGAATGGATGTTGTCAAGACTTGAAAAATTGCAACCTGAAACTCTTCAAGAGAAGATTTCTCAATGTTTCTTACTTTAATAAGAAGCTTTTCTTTAACCCTGAATTCTAAGTACAAAGTCCCAAGGTGGATTCTGAAGGAAAAGGTCTGACAAATAATGCTTTGTGTGCCTTATATATTTAAGAAGCTAGTTACGGAAAAGATCAGGGGCATAGTGAGTGAAGAATCATTTAAAGAAAGGTTCAAGCTCAATATTTTTATGCAAACATTATTCCTCCTAGTTCTATTGTCTGTCTAGGTCCTCTTGTTTATAAGCAGAGTACACACTTCCGACCAATATGGTATCTACAACGATGGTACCAAACACTGAAAGAAAGAAAAAAATTTCCAATCAGCATGCTGATTCATGCATACACACTGAACATGTTTTCAAAGATTTACCCTCAAATCTGTGCTCTTCATCTGTCATGATCATCTGAAAAGGTCATGACTACATAAACACTATGGATATCCTGATCGTGAGTGCATACACAATGCAGGATTGGAACATTGTAACAAGATTTATAGTTCTGCCGATCAAATGAATCGACAATCGGTACTTTGGAACAACTATCGTTCATCATTTAACTATACAAACTGATGCAATGTTGGCCCGAGTGGTTGTTGATTGACCCAAGTCTGTTGAAATACCTGTAATGTGTACACAGCCTAAGCGGTTTAATGTCATTCTGGAAACAACCCATAGACTTCTCAATTTCTTGATGGAATAGTATGACCTCTTACTAACTTGGGGCCTGATTCATTAAGGATCTTAAATGAAGAGGTATCTTATTTTCAGTCTCCTGGACAAAACCATGTTACAATGCAAGGGATGCAAACTAGATTTCTGTTTTGCAAATATGTTAAATACTGACTGTTTTTTTCATGTGGCACACAAATACTTGATAGCTTATTTGTACACTGAAATTTAAAGTTGATATTTGTGTGCTACATGAAAAAACAGTCAGTATTTAACTTATGTGCAAAACAGAAATCTAGTGCACCCCTTGCATTGTAACATCGTTTTGTCCAGGAGACTGAAATAAGATACCTCTTCATTTAAGATCCTTAATGAATCAGGCCCATGGTTTCTACAGCATCCATCCTTGCTCCAATATCCACCACCTCACATTGTAACCCAACTAATGCCTTTTGCATTTCAGACTAAAAAGATTGTTTGTGTAATTTTATTACAGATTAAAGACAGGCACATTTTCCAAGGAACATCAAGGCTAATTGAATTCCCCCCTATGAGTTTCCAAAATGTATTATTCACAGGTCTCATTTTATAGATATTAATTTCCAGGAACAAAAGTGAGCACATTAAAGAAAATTCAGTTTGCTCAAGTAAAACATCCTGGCATGTGAAATCTAACCAATACATTTGAATAGGGACAGATTCTAATGAAACAATAAAATAGCATCCACTACTATGTCTGAAAACTGGTTCCCACTTCTATGTGCATTAATGTTGTGTAGGTCCAATATCTTGTGACACAATTAGAGAGGAAAGCAGAAAACCAGACCTTCCATGACAGTATAAACATTCCAGGCCAGGAGATCAACAGGCTGCAAAAAAAAATATAACCTGAATATCCATCCGCAACAAAACTCAAGACCAGAAACTCTATCACAGCAGAATCTATGTGAATGGGTATAGCAAAGTCCGGTATACTATTTGAGGCCGGGGTGTATTACTTGAGGTGTATTAATTTCCCTAAGAGTGGTAATAATGAATAGGCCCAGGACATGGGACTAAATTCATGAAAGCTTGTTGCATGCCAGATCCGCACTAAAGAGTATCTGTTAACATATGTTCTCAGGGATATCATCAGCTGTATTCCAGTTACAGTTCCATCAAGAGAGCATGAGAGAATAGGCCTGGATTCATAGGGCACAATACCGAATAGTCAGATATGCAAGCTCACGACTATGGTCAACTAGTCTATATTTGTATGTCCATCATGGTAAAGTGCA
Source organism: Mixophyes fleayi (assembly GCF_038048845.1). Taxonomy (NCBI): domain Eukaryota; kingdom Metazoa; phylum Chordata; class Amphibia; order Anura; family Limnodynastidae; genus Mixophyes; species Mixophyes fleayi. The sequence goes on along the minus strand of NC_134403.1, from coordinate 248,174,892 downwards.
TATAGATTGCCGCAGATTACTGTGGATGAGGGACAGATCCTTGTCCTCTCTGTCCAGTAGCCAGGCTACCCCCACCCCTTAATACATTTCCACTTAACCATTACTATCACAATTATAGGGAGACTGTTGTCTGAAGCATTTCATATCCAGTTTAGAATTCTTCAAAAGGCTTAAACATACAGTCTATATTTATTTGTGATTGTACCAATACTTATCCAAGCAGATCTTCTGATCAACTGTTGCACTGACATTTTTGGTTGAAGAGAAAGAAACATCACTGGTTGAAATTTCTTTCAATTCTTGAATGGGATACTGTCTACGGATCTTACCAATGCACTTGAAGTAAAATAATATAGTCTTCAGTGCATCCGTGTAAAACCGTTATGAATTTGTTCCCAGCATTTTGAGTTCCCAGGAAGGTTCTATAATGCTGTGCTATTACACCAGCCAAAGGCTTAAGTCCCTGGGTTTCTGTGCAAGGGTATGGCCATGGGTGACGCAGTGTTAAGGAATGCTTGCTACAAATTGCACTGAAATTCAATTGGTCATTACAAACAATTTGCAAAATGGAAATAAAAAGGTGTTCCTCTTAAATTGGTTATTTTAACTATCCAAATTGTAAATTGGGACAGTAAGCGGATTTTTAAGCATACATATATAAGATAGAGATATAGATATTCTTTATTGACAATACACAAATCAGCAACACCACTGCAAAAGCAGCTACTTTTGAAAATGCTGTTCACATGCCATGGGAGTTAATTTGTATCTCATTGACTAAAACATGTGCCTGTAGGTGAGAAGTCATGTTCTGAATACCCAGTGGGTAAAGCAATAACTTAAGGGTTGTTATGTCTATATTTCCAGAATTCACTGCTCCCGAAATGACATTGCCGATTTGCAGAATTCCAAACAGTTGTTTGCTCAATTCCCACTCCAACTCTACTTTGTTTCACATTTATTTCTTCTATGAAACAGTATGACAGATAAGCTTCAGATTACTTGCTTACGTCTTGTCAAAACAAAAGCAGTGTTTATACATTTTGACCTATATATTTCCTCCAGACTGAATATGAAAAAGTACATTTGGCTTAAGTTTGTTATGAAAAACAGATATAAACATCTAAAAGCTCTAAAAATTTAAATAAAAACAAAGCATTTCCATTAAAACGGTTTACGCTTTTTCCCCAAAATAGCCTTTCCCAAATGAAGAGATCCTCACAGTTCGCTCAATTCAGTCAGGTCCTATGTACTTACAAAATGGAGGACCTCTGTTAGCAAGTCATCTCTGAGAACTGGAGGAGGGATCAGACACAGTGAAAAAAAAAAAAGCTATTGTTTTCTGTTGACAATTTTCCCTTGCATGCAAAATAACCAATTTGATACTGCCAACATACTACATGTAAACATGAACAGCAGTGATGAAAAACAGTCAGCCCTAGCCCTGCGATCCGTCACTTGAGGCACCCAACTCCTTCGTGCTTTATTGTCATATGTTTGTTATAACTTTTAAAACTTGTTTGAAATGCATACCGATAATAGGATATTTGTACTCACTGTAAAATGTCTCTGAACACAATTTGGGGAACACTGCTCACCTTGGGGTATAAAGGGCGCAGTGGGAGTAATGGCACTAAAAAAAAAAATCTTGTCTAGCCTGCTCCGCTCCCCTCTATGCCCCCTCCACAGGAAGAGGTCAGTTTATTTACTAACCAAGCCACAAGAGAAGGCGAAAACGCAACCAACAGAACATACAACAGAACAAAGGGTGGGAGCTTAGTGCCCCCCAACTCGTGTTAAGAGAAAGATTATACGCTAAGTACAAAAATCCTATTTTCTCTTTCACACCAGTTGAGGGACACTGCTCACCTTGGGGCCGTTACAAAGCTGCCCTTTTGAGTGGGAATGCTCAGAATGATCGGCACGTAAAACACCAGCGAATCCTGAGGAAGAACCGGTAGAACAATATCCTGATTTATGCGAAACCTCGAGACCACCTTTGGTTGAAATTAAGTCTTAGTTCTAAGCACTGCACAATCGTCATGGACATTCAGAAGAGGAGATCGACATGACAGGGCTGCCAACTCGTAACCCGTCTGCCCGAAACAATAGCCAGTAAAAAGGTCACTTTCCACTAGAGAAGTTTTGAAGAAACAGACTCCAAAAGGTTCAAAGGGCGACTTTTGGAGCGGCGAAAGGACCAAGTTTAGGCCCCAGGGAGCCACTGGCGGAACAAAAGGCGGTTGTACATGAAGTACACCCTGTAAAAAAACGTCTGCACCTCTGGTACCAGAGCTATACGTTTCTGAAAATACACAGACAACGCTGCTACCTGGACCTTAAGGGACGACAATCTCAATCCCTTGCCCAGACCATCTTGCAGAAAAGCCAACACCTTGGCTAAACGAAAAGAATTCGTTGGCACTTTGATCGTCTCTCACCAACATATATACGCTTTCCAAATGCAGTGATAAACGGTGGTTGATGACTGTTTTCTCGCCTGAACAATATCCTGATTTTAACCACTCTCTCCAAAAACTTTCTTTCTGAAGTTCAAGGATTCAACCTCCAAGCCGTCAAAGCCAATCAATCTAGGTCATGATGAAATAATGAACCTTGACTGAGAAGATCCTTCCTGAGAGGTCGACGATCCACCGACATGTCTAGAGTATGACGCACTTCTCAGCCAATCTGGTGCCAGTAGAATCACTGGGACCCTTTCGCCTCTCACATTCTGCAGGATCCGCAGCAGTATCGGAAGTGGGGGGTAAAGGTACACCAACCTGAAGTTCCAGTGTACCGTTATAGCGTCCACTAAGAGCGCATCAGGGTCTCGACCTGGCGCAATACCTTTTTGGGTTGGATACTAAATTACAATACTGAGAAAGAAGACAGTACTTACCCCCTACAGCGCCATGACGAAACGCTCATTCCCTACATCCTCTCTCTATTTTCTGGCAAGTCAGCTTTTACAACAGTCAGCCCGCTGAGGATGTTGGGAATAAGTGTTTCGTCATGGCACTGTAGGGGTAAGTAGTGTCGGTGTGGTGGTGGTAGTCGGGAAAGCGACTACTACCGACCTTTTTACCTTGCGGTTGTGCCGCGGGGCCATCATGTTTATTTCTGTCCGACCGCCCCACTGGAGGACTATTTGAGAAAACAACTCCGGATGGAGCGACCATTCGCCTTGGTGAAGGGCATACCGACTTAAGTAGCTGTCCATCCCCGGAACGAACACCGCTGAAATTACAGGAACCTGTTGTTCTGCCCATTTCATGATCTTTGACACTTTCTTCATGGTAAGAGGACTCCTTGTTCCTCCAGGACAATTAATGAAGCTACAAAGCTACAGTCGTAGCATTATGCAACTGTATTCGGATCGGCTGACGTACCAGGAAGGATTGTGCCTGAACTAGAGTACTGAATACTGCCCATAGTTCCAGAACATTTATGGGCAACCGTGCTTCCTCCGGTGTCCAAGTCCCTTGCAATCTGAGGTGAAGAGTGACTGCACACCACCCCAACAAGCTGGCATCTGTCGTTACCATGGTCCAGTCCCACACAAAGAAATAACAAATAATAATGTGTTAGGACGTCACTCCTCAGCCACCAGAGAAAAGACAGGCATGTAGTCTATGACAACCGAAAGACCTGTGTCTTTCTAAGCGGGGATCTGACCTTGACCCCTTTGACAGAATCTCCTGCTGGAACTTGCGCAAATGGAAATGAGCAAACTGCAGAGGTTTGAACTAGGAAACCATGCAAACCCAGTAGCTTTATACACTGAAGTACTGAGACGCGATTTAGAGATAAAAGATCCTTCACCGGACACCGGATTATCCGCACTGTCTGAAGGGAGAAAAACCCTCTGACAATTTATGTTTAACGACAATCCCAGGAACACCATACGTTGGGTTGGTATCCAACTGGATTTTTTGTAGTTGATCCCCATCCGTGTTCCTGCAGAATGTTCCTGGTAAGCTGCAGATGTGACTGAAGTCGAGGTATCGACTCCGCCTTGATCAGCAGGTCCTCTAGGTAAGGTAAAATAGTCACCTCCTGTAAATGCAGCTGAGCTGCCATTATAGCCATCACCTTTGTGAACACTCGCGGTGCGGTGGCCAAACCAAATGGGAGAGCCCTGAACTGAAAATGCTCCAGACCCACCGCAAACCGCAAGAGACTTTGATGATCTAAACATCGGAATGTGTAGGTAAGCATCTTTGCTATCCAAGGATGCCATTACTCGCCTTTCTTCAAGGAATTTATCTGGTGGACTGCATTCGCAAACTGGGTACCCGTAAGCAGGTGTTGAGGTCCTTCAGGTTTTGAATTGATCTGAAAGACTGATCCAGCTTTTGCACCAGAAAAAGGTGAGAGTAAAAGCCTTGACCTCTCTGCCCCAACGTAATTGGAACAATCACCCAAGCATCCCGAAGGGACTGTATTCCCTGGACACTATACCTTTCACCCAGGCGTCTGTGGTGGACTTGAGCCACCGTTCCTGAAAGAGTAGTAGGCGCGCTCCTACCACCGGAGCCCCCAGTGGAAGATGCAGGAAGTCATGCTGCTTGTTTGTCTGCTGGCTTAGGGGCAGGGGGACGTCCTGTCCAGGCCTGTCTGCCTCCTTGCCCCACTCCCCTTGTAACCAGGGCTTGGCTTCTGGAAGAGCCACCTCTAGAGCGACCGAAAAACAGAAAGGAGCAAAAACGCCTCCCTTTTGCTTTTGGCGCAGCTACCGGAAGAAAAGCTCTCTTCCACCCTGTGGCCTGGAGCTATGAATTTGTCCAAAGGATAACCAAATAAAGCCACTCTGTCATATGGGACATATTCCAAAGCCCTGTTGGAGTCAGCATTCACCTCCCAAGATCTTAACCACAATGTGCTCCTAGCTGCCACTGCTAAGGAAGAGGTTTTTTCGACAACCCCTGACCCTCATCTCCTAAAAACTCATCTTTAATATGCTCTGCCAGAGGAGCCAACTCAGTTCTAGCCACACCAGACCTGCATGAAGGGTAGTGGCCCATTTTTCAACAGCTCTAACAAACCAAGCAGCCGCCATCACCGAGCGCAGGGACTACACACTCGCTAAATAAATCGATTTCAAAATCGCTTCACACTTTTTGTCAGTACTGTCTTTAAGCCGCGTTGCAACGGAAAAACAGTAGACTTCACTAAGTGTGCAATAGGAGCATCGATACTGGGATGAGTCTCCCATGATTCTACCTCCAAATCTGGAAAGGGATAAAAAAAAAAAAAAAGTTTGTATTGTCTACGAATCTGAAATTTAATATTAGGCTTAAGCCAGACTTAACTTGTGCAGATGGAGGGAAGAAAACTCTTCTTTTCTCTTTTAAACATTGAGGTCTGCAATACAGATTGTTCCCCATCCGATATGTTAAGAACCTGTCGCACTGCCAGGATAAGGTCCTTAATGGCCTATTAGACATATCCTCCTCACCTGTGGGTAAGTCCTCACAGTTAGAATCCTCTAGAACATCACAATCTCCCAATTTGGATAGATCTGTGTCCGAATCTACCAACTCCTGGGCAATAGGCAGACACAAGCGTTTATGCCATCCACCTGCCATACTCGAATGGAACAATTTTTCAAGGGAATTGGAAACTCTGGTCAACCCCTGCACAGACCGTTTCAAACTACTCATCCAAACAGGCTCCTGTGAGAACCCTGGACCACACTGCAGCAACTGAGATGCCTGTCCCGAAGGAATGGCGTCTGAAAACTGTGTACCCGGAGAAGAGGAAAAGGTATCAGCACCTACCATCCCCAGGCGTGGGTTGTCTCTCCTTAATTCGGCAATAGACCGTGCCAGCTCCTTGGCCCAGGCTGGTTCCATGATGTCCGCCGCACCGGCAGATGAGCGCCCGCCCGGGTCCTCGGCCTCGCATACCGTGCACAGGCCCCCCTAGTCTAACTGTCCACCAGGCAATAGTACAGGTGTAGTACATTACAGAGACAGCCTTGGATTTGGCTCCGGTCCCTCTTTCTGACATATTGCAAAAAAGAAAGGTAAATGAGAGACACACTGTAGAACTGTCTTAAAACAAAGAAGAACTGTACAGTATATGGCAAAATGTAACACTATAAAAATACATAATACAGTGCTTCAGCTAAGACTAGAACCAGAAGTGTTCTGTAATGTACCCCCCCACAGGATGTACAGCAGATAGAACTCACAAACACTGAAAAAGATATAAGAAACAGCAAAGCCGCTCTATATCTACTGGTTCTCTATCCCCAGAAATGTGTCTGAATGTCCTGCAGGCACGGAGAGAAATGGCTGATAAGCTTGCCAGAGCCCTGGAAAAAAATAGGTGAATTACTACATAACTTAACTCTTTGCTGGCAAAAAAAACATAAATTTGTAATTGCAGAAAAAACCCCACACATCAGACTCTGGTGGGGAGTGCGCTCCAGCGACAGCTCTCCACCAGTATAATATGCCTTACTATCTGTTTGCACCGTAACTTCTCCACCAAATGCCGACAGGCTGGGCAACTGGACCGTAGGCAGCTACGCCTCCACAGCAGTCACAGGCAACCAGATCATGCTGCGGCTCCCGGGGCGGCCCACATCGCCTCCCTGGAAGCGGCTAGGTCCTGGACACTACCGGAGTGTCCGGTGACCCTTTTCCCCGGGAGCCCTACATAAACCAGGGGCGGCGGCACTAAAGCGCCTCAGGCGCTCTGCCTGAAGTAGCGGAGAAATCCTAGCTATCTTTAAAAAACACAAACAAACCCTCTAAGACTAGACTAAAAGTGTCCTACTCCGTAGGCACTAAGAAAAAAAAAACTAAGCTCTTCCTATGGAGGGGGCATAGAGGGGAAGGGAGCAGGCTAGACAAGTTTTTAGTGCCATTACTCCCACAGCGCTCTCTATACCCCAAAGTGAGCAGTGTCCGAAAACTGGTATGAAAGAGTAATGTTATTACAGATAGATGTCTTTCTTTGACTAAATGTATTGTTTTATACTTATTATTGAGATTAAGGGTAATGAGCGGCCCTTTTGAAGGTTAGATGGCAGTACAGGTTGCTTATCACTGATGTACAGGAATAAGATTACCTATATAAAACAACAAAGGCCAGATAATTAACCAATAGGAAAATAAGGGTAGATGAACTGTCCTTGACAAAGATGAACCATGAAAAATGATTTCACAAAACAATAAGTATCACTACAAAAGTAAGCTCCACTGCCATTCAATGGAGTGAAGCAATAAACCCAAAGACTGCAAAACTGACACCTAACCACCCACAGTATTAAGTAGCAAATGAAAAAACTGTATTGGTGTCTATTAGGGTTTTGGCAATGAAGTGTAAAACTCTTTACCTACAACTACATTAGTATCTACTGACAAACTCACTTAATTTCTCTTGCTCCTCCACAATTACAGATTCTTACCATCCATTTATTAGTCCACAAACCTATAGAAGTTTGGGGTTTATTTTTTTAATTCTCCATTGCACCTCACCTCTCTATAAGTTGCTACAGAATGGCTGGCTGGATGATCCGTTGCACATATATTTACAGAGGTCTGAGATAGTCCATTCTGTTCTCTTTCAGGAGTCTCTGTTTCAGGTTCCCAGGTCCCCATAGTCTCCCCTTCAGGGGAACGACTCTTCTGAGGTGATGCAAAAGGGTTGTAGTCTCCACCAAGATTGCGATGAGGCTGAGTGTTGAACTCCGTCTCAAAGGAGGAGAGTTGCTGGGTGACACCTAATAGGCCGCCAGCCTCCACGCTGAGAATAACCCATATCACATCTGATGGGAAAGAAAATCAAAAGTCAAAATGGTAAGATTGGATAGAAGAGAAGTACAATAATTACAATCAAGTAAGCCAGGACAAATGTAACAATGAAAGGTGTCTTTTCATGTAATGTGATTCTTGCCTTCCTGAAACCAAAATATACCCCTAATTTATTTGATTGGATGTCGAAGCCACAAATGTACCCAATACCTTTTTTTTTTTTTTTTTTTATTTATCCTCTTCAGAACAAACATTATACAATGCTTCCAGAGTATGAACAAAAATATAACAATATTATTTCAGGAACCCGGAATTCCAAGAAAATACGCACTATTTGATAACTACAGGATTTTTAGTCCAGCTAAGTAGTAAGGGAAGGACAGATGACTCATAACATTTTTCACATTAGCTTTTTATGTTTTTTAGAAATGCTATCGCACATGTTCCTCTAAAAAAAAAAAAAAGTGTTAGTGTTTTATTTTTACATGTCAAATAAATTACCTGTTCCATAAAAAGATACAGGAAATACATCAGGTGCTAGTGGATTTAAATTTTATTAATATCAATAATAATCAATGCCCAATAGATCGTAGCTCTGAAAATAGCAGGCACTATACCTATTATACATACTTTCTGCAAAAAGAAGAGAAATTATGAGAGCACTTATATTATACCAAAAATAGTTTATTCAAAATGGTTATTAAAAAACAATAAAATAAAGAATTCAAAACACTACTTAAATCAACAATTGCCCAATGTGATATAAATAAGCAACTTCTCATGAAATTATACAGAAGTTAACTGATAAGTCCATACTCCCATACTCCTGAATTCATATGTCCTTGTTTCTACTTGACTTGTCCAATTAGGATTCAGAATTTCCGTGTATAGCTTATTGAACTTTGGAACACCTCTATTATACCGTATCTTCAAGAATTGAGATATATATATCTACTATATAAAAGCCTAGTGGCGTGTGTCTGTGTGTGGGAAAAAAAACACACCAAGCTGCAGCGCCACCTGCTGGGCAGAGTTATACATTGACCTACTAAATTCTTAGCGTGTGGAAAAAAAAGTCAGAAAGGGCTGAAATTTGGTATACTAAGATGTTTTTAATTTGTTAATTTAATTTGTTAATTGTTAAAAGTGTTTATAAAGATTTTAAAAAAAGATATATATATTTCTTGAAGGAGAAGTGACAGTTGGGAGTGGTTGGTGGTTGCCGGGGGTGACAGTTGGGAGTGGTTGGTGGTTGCCGGGGGTGACAGAGCGAGAGGAGTGTGATACTCAGGACCGCTGAGAGAGATCCCTGTGTCTGGATAGACATCTGGATAGATGTGGCGATAAAGATGAAGGATGAGGTGATGGAGAAAAATGATGGGGTGGTGACACGTGGACAAAACCACGTTAAAAAAGGGCGCTTGTGTCGGGAAGTAACGCTCTTCCCCTGAGGAGGCCTGGGCTAGGCCCAAATGCATGACAAGAACCTTTTTAACACCTTAAGTAGTTTGATTTGACTAGAAAGCATGAGTATCATGCACGGGTTAACACATTATATATATACATATATATACACACACACGTATACATACATAAACAAACACGTGTGTGTGTGTGTGTGTGTGTGTGTGTGTGTGTGTGTGTGTGTGATATATAAAAGTGATTCAGTACCAGGAATATCTACTGATAATAGACCAGAGGATGGACTTATAAATTATTAATTACGGTGTAATTTCATGAGAAGTTTTGATCACATTGGGCAGTTGTTGCTTAATTAGGTACGCTGAACAGTTTGAATTATTATTATTATTATTAATATTTATTTATAAGGCGCTACAAGGCATCCGCAGCGCCGTACAGAGACAAACAAAATCACAATACAATGGGAGAGAGCACAGTACAGTAAACACAGCAACTTAGTACGCTCAATGCACAGCTAGAGAGGGCGGGGAAGGGGGAGGGAGGATCCGAAAACGACGGGGCCCAAGAAGGGGGGCGCGGAAGACAGGGAGACCCCCAGGGGGGAGGAGGGAGCGAAAGTGGACGTGGGGTGGAGGACCTTTGAGGAGGAGGGCTAAGTAGCTGGAGAGCAGAGTTAGAAGTGGTGGAAACAGGAGGAGAGATGGCCCTGCTCAGAGGAGCGTACAATCTAAGGGGAGGGGTGGACAGACAGAGAGACGCAGGGGAGAGAGGGAGAGTAGGGGGACAGAGGCAGAAGATAAGGTAGGAAGTTAAGTGGGAGACAGAATGGCTTTAAGAAAAAGGTGGGTTTTTAGGGCCCGTTTGAAGCTGGACAGATTAGGGGAAGTTCTGATGGAGGGAGGGAGCTTGTTCCAGTGGAGGGGGGCAGCGCGGGCGAAGTCTTGGATATGCGCGTGGGAGGAGGTTATAAGGGGGGAAGAGAGGCGACGGTCAGAGGCAGAACGGAGAGGGCGGGATGGAGCATGAATAGAGAGGAGGGTGGAGATGTAGGGCGCAGTGGAGTTGGCGAGGGCCTTGTAGGTGAGTGTGAGGAGCTTAAAGAGGATTCTGAAGGGGAATGGGAGCCAGTGAAGGGCTAGGTAGAGGGGGGAGACAAAAGAGGAGCGGCGAGAGAGGAAAATAAGTCTAGCTGCAGCGTTAAGGACGGATCGAAGGGGATCGAGATGAGAGTGGGGGAGGCCAGTGAGGAGGAGGTTGCAGTAGTCCAGGTGGGAGATGATCAGAGAGTGGATAAGGCATTTGGTGGCATCTTGGGAGAGGAAGGGCCGGATGCGAGCGATGTTGCGCAGCTGGAAGTGGCAGGATTTAGCAAGAGAGAGGATGTGGGGGCCAAATGAGAGAGAGGAGTCGAGGATGACACCAAGGCAGCGAAGTTGGGGGACAGGGGAGATAGAGGCGTTGTCGACAGTGATGGAGAGGTCAGAAGGGGATGGGGTATGAGAGGGAGGAAAAACTATGAGCTCAGTTTTGGCAAGGTTAAGTTTGAGGAATCGAGAGGACATCCAGGAGGAGATGGCAGAGAGGCAGGCGGACACCCTAGAGAGGAGGGAGGGAGAGAGATCAGGAGAGGAGAGGTATAGTTGAGTGTCGTCAGCGTAAAGGTGGTAGCTGAAGCCGAAGGAGCTGATGAGTTCACCCAGGGAGGAGGTGTATAGAGAGAAGAGTAAGGGTCCCAGAACAGAGCCCTGAGGGACCCCGACTGGAAGGGTGGATGGGGGGGGACTTAGTGATTTTCTTTTTCTTTTTTAATAAACAATTTTTGGTATAAGATCATCACTCTCATAATTTCTTTTCTAACTGCTGCTGGTTCTATGAACATACATACATCTTCTAAAAATATAGTGACTGCCTCCAATGACACGTGTCCAATATTTATAATATAACAGCTGCAAACAAACTATGACTTGATCACTTAGAAATAACTTATTGTATAAATGTATTTCAATTAGTGGAGCAGTGCAACGATGTATATCATTACAAATGTATTGATTGCTGAGGTAGTATTGCCGAGGTAGTATGCCCTGTTGGACTTGTTTTTGTAACATTTTTAAAGAAGGAAATCCAAAGCAAATGAAGCTTTTGAGCTAAAAGTAACCAACAAATCTTTTAGTCTGAATGCACAGCAGGGAGTCGTTATCCTTTTTATCCTGTGTGAATAATGAAACAGCAAATAATTTGAGAAATCACAGATTGATGTAAAATTTTGTTAAATTTAAGTTAAGTTATCTAAAATCAAAGATTAGAGAATATATTGCATCCTGATACTAAACACTGAATGTTCACATCTCAGACTTTGCATTGCCATGTATGGGCAGAGGCTGGATTACATCATGCCAACATGTGCATCAGAAAACTACAGTCAAGTCCATAAATATTGGGACAACGACTCAATTCTCATATTTTGGGCTCCATACACCACCACAATGGATTTGAAATGAAACTAACAAGATGTACTTTAACTGCAGACTTTCAGCTTTAATTTGAGGGTATTTACATCCAAATCAGGTGAACGGTGTGGGAATTACAATGGTTTCTATATGTGCCTCCCACTTTTTAAGGGACCCAAAGTAATGGGACAATCGACTCAAAATCTATGTCATGGACATGTGTGGGTTATTCCCTCGTTATTTCCTCATCAATTAAGCAGGTAAAAGGTCTGGAGTTGATTCTAGGTGTGACATTTGCATTTGGAATCTGTTGCTGTCGACTCTCAATCGGAGATTCAAAGAGCTGTCACTATCATTAAGCAAGCCATCATTAGGCTGAAAAATCAAAACAAACCCTTCAGAGAGATAGCAAAAACATTAGGTGTGGCCAAATCTACTGTTTGGAACTTTCTTAAAAAGAAAGAACGCACCGGAGAAGTCAGCAACACCAAAAGACCCGGAAGACCATGGAAACAGCTGTAGTGGATGACAGAAGAATTTTTTTCCTGGTGAAGAAAAACCCCTTCACAACAGTTGGCCAAATCAAAAACACTCTCCAGGAGGTAAGTGTATATGTGTCAAAGTCAACAATCAAGAGAAGACTTCACAAGAGTGAATATAGAGGGTTCACCACAAGATGTGAACCATTTGTGAGCCACAAAAACAGGAAGACCAGATTACAGTTTGCCAAACAACATCTAAAAAAGCCATTACAGTTCTGAAACAACATCCTATGGACAGATGAGACAAAGTTCATCTTGTACCAGAGTGATGGGAAGAGAAGAGTATGGAGAAGGAAAGGAACTGCTCATGATCAAAAACATACCACCTCATCAGTGAAGCATGGTGGTGGTAGTGTCATGGTGTGGGCATGCATGGCTGCCAATGGAACTGGTTCCCTTGTATTTATTGATGATGTGACTGCTGACAAAAGCAGCAGGATGAATTCTGAAGTGTTTCGGCCAAAATTATCTGCTCATATTCAGTCAAATGTTTCAGAACTCATTGGACGACGCTTCACAGTGCAGATGGACAATGACCTGAAGCATACCAAAAAGAGTTTTAAGGCTTACAAGTGGAATGTCATGCAATGGCCAAGTCAATCACCTAACCTGAATCCGATTGCGCATGCACTTCACTTGATGAAGAAAAAACTGAAGGGAAAATGCCCCAAGAAGAAGCAGGAACTGAAGACATTTGCAGTAGAGGTCTGGCAGAGCATCACCAGGAATGAAACCCAGCCTCTGGTGATGTCTATGCATTCCAGACTTCAGGCTGTAATTGACTGCAAAGGATTTGCAACAAAGTATTAAAAAGTGAAAGTTTGATGTAGGATTGTTTAGTTTGTCCCATTACTTTTCGTCCCTTAAAAAGTGGGAAGCACATATAGAAACCATTGTAATTCCTACACTGTTCACCTGATTTGGATGTAAATACCCTCAAGTTAAAGCACATCTTGTTCGTTTCATTTCAAATCCATTGTGGTGGTGTATAGAGCCCAAAATATGAGAATTGTGTCGATGTCCCAATATTTATGGATTTGACTGTATATAAAATGAGCTGTATTTTGGATTTCTACTGACATATACCATCTGTACTTCTGAATGATCACTAGTACCTTTAACTAGTGTTTAACAATAGATATAAGGACCCTTGAGCAATAAGCCGTCACCATTTCAAGATTCTGCCTAACCCTGCTATATCCTGTGACCAACAAATAAGAGCTTACACAGGATCCCTGGATGTTCTGCAGTGAACCCAATGTCTCTGTGTCAGTACAATACCCAGCAGTCCTGATCCATAATAAGCAGCTAGGAAGTACCAGCCTGCCCACAGCAACGATGCGCTGCAAGAGCTATACCAGCTACCCAGAAGTAAGCGGTTTCAGGTGCCGGCGAAGGAGCTTGTTGGTGGCAGCACTATCCTCCATCTAATGCGCAGTTGGCAAGTGCTTGCTGGCAGGTGGCACTAGTAGGAGTAGCCAGTAAAAAAGTCTGTTACCAATGGTGAGAAAGGAACTCAGATAAACTGTGTAAGGCCCCTTTTCCAAGGACTCCCTCCCCCCCCCCCAGACAAGGTGGCAAAGTAAGCTCATCTGATCACACAAACAAATAGTACACACACATTTGTACTGTCCATCTTTAATCCAACACTGGAAATATAAATATATAAGTTAGATGTGAATTGTAAATTTTTATTCTATATCCTTGTCTTTTCATAGGCTTGTTTTCCATAGCTACAGAGGAGTCATCCTTAAACTATGCTTAAATTCCGACAAGAACCCCACTGTTTCACCTTACTGTCACCTGTCCAACAAGCTGCAATACAGAGCACACCTGTTGGCTGACCTATGTACTACTGTAGTTTATTTATTGTAACTTTTTTGCCAACCTTGGGTCCCTGCCACAACTCTCATTCCTTTAAACTCAAAGACTCATTGGAGGTCTGGCAGGGATCAGTGGTGCCCATTTAGAAATAAAAAAATATAAAAAAATAAATAAATAAAAGCGGTGGTACTAAACAGCCTGGGCTGATGTGTTAAAAAAAAATAATAAATATAATATGTCAGGTTTTGATAATGTTTGTACTCCCACCCAGACAGTTATTGTCTGATCTCGGATACAAAAACCTGCTGTTTCATTGTCTCCACCTCTACTTACTTTACAGCTGCTACCCAGGATTCCTTCATGCAGCGACCAATAACCAAATCCAAAGAAAGCTTCTCATCGGAAACCACTCACCATTTTATTAGGAAATAAAAGGCTGCATTGCAACAGGAGATGCCACCATCTCCCTTCACAATCCTTAAGTCCCAACTGGAGAAAGCAGTCTTCTATTAAAGCAGATATAACATCTCTAGCCACATGCACTACTAAACTAGAAACATGCCAAGACAGTTTTCATTGTCTCAAACAAGAGACCAACAAAGACTTATACCACCTCCGCAACGAACTAGAGGAACTCAAGAAAAAGACCTTGAGAACCACAACAATACACGCTTAAGGTACCTAGAAATTTATGTAGAGGCTCTGTTCTCCACTTTGACTCTCAACGCCAACCCACAGCCAATTCCAATAGAAAGTTACTGGTTACCATACCCAAAAAAAGGATTTTTATATTTACGATAAATCCCCTTCTCCAATTTCATCTGGGGGACATGGCCACCATGGGGTTGTATGAGGGAACAAGGAATAGTAACCATTAGTTAACTTAACTTCCTGCTGACAGGCTATATCCCCTCTGCAACTCTGTGCAAACCTCAGTGTGTAATACAAAAGTCCGAAGGAACGGAACTAAAACACCCAGAGAATAACAGCAGAAGGGAGAGAAAGCAGTGTCCCCCAGATGAAATTAGAGAAAGGGATTTATCGTAAGTATAAAAATCCTTTTTTCTCCTTCATCCTATCTGGGGGACACTGCTACCATGGGACGTACCAAAGCAGTCGCCTAAGAGAGGGACCGATCCGACAGTCCGGTCGCAGCACTGTGTGGCCGAAACTTGCATTCCGGGACGCAAACACATTAAATTGATAAAACCTAGTAAAGGTATGGACAGAGGACTAGGTGGCCACTCGGCCGAGCTGATCCGATGAGACCCCGTTATTCACAGCCTAAGAAGCCCCCACAAAGCGGGTGGAATGGGCGGCAATACGACTAGGCACAGGCCGATCGAAAGTGACATAGGCCTGCTTGATTGTGGACCTTATCCACCTAGCGATGGTCTGCCAAGAAGCCGGCCAACCCCGCTCCGTTGAACCCATTGGTTCAAAGGGGGACCTCTGAAGCATGGTCAGAACTAAGTTTAAGTCCCAGGGAGTCATAGGCATAACATAAGGGGCTGTATATGCAGGACTCCATGAAGGAAGTTGCTAACTTCTGGAATATCAGCTATTTTCAGTTGGAAAAATAGATAAAGGGCGATATCTGGACCTTTAGGGAACCAAGTTATAGACCTGTGTCCAAGCTATCGTGGAGAAAGGCTAGGATAGAGGAAAGATGAAAATTAGTCTTTGTTTGCACCACTTAATGTAGGTATGCCACACTCTATAATAAATGCGGCTGAGGTTGGTTTTATGGTTCGCAGCATGGTGTCTACCACTCTGGAGGAAAGACCTCTGTACAGCCAGAGTTTTGCCTCAAAGACCATGCCATCAAAACCCACAGAGGTAGGTGCTGGTAAAGAACCGGACCCTGCCATAACAGGTCACCTCAACAGAGCAGAAACCTTCTTGGAACTGCTACCCTGCTTAGAATAACTGTGGGGAACCCTCAGGCTCACCAGAAGCTGGTCTAGAAAGGCCAGCAACTTCTGGGCTCTGTGAGGGACGGAAAGTCCCTCTGCTTGCTCAAGGAGCCCTACAGGAAGTAGCAAGACTAGGGCCAAAAAGGGCTGAGCCCGAATAGGGAAGAACCTCCAGAGATTTTGTTGATTCTGCATCGACATCCCAGGACCTGAGCCAGAGAGTTCTAAGCAGCCTCATACAGGTAACCAGAGGCCTCCTTTAAATGTAGAGCCAGGGGAAGAAGAACTGAGTCTTGTAACCCCGCTACAAGCTGGTCAGCCCAGGTCACCATTGCCCGGCGACACACGTTGAAGACAGCAAAGGTATTAATGAGGTGCCTGCAGCCAGGAAGATGGTTTTAAGAAAAATCCTCCACCCTGCGGTCAGTGTCGTCAGGGAGTGCCGCAGAACCCGGCACTGGAAGAGTAGTATGGCGGGCCAGCCTTCCCGCTGTGGATATCCACATTTGGAACCTGTTCCCAGCGGGCCGCTTCTAACGCCTGCAGGGGATAAAGGACTTGAAATCTGTGTGGTATAACAAACTTACAGAGACAGTGGAGTCAGCTTGGAAGCAGGCAGATCATAAGTTCCACCGATGCCAGAAAACAGACAAGACGTTTCCTGCACTTAAAGAGACCTAGGTCTGACCGAGGTTCCTCTAGATCCAATAGATTCAATGTCTGGCGAACTGCTCGTACCAGATCCTCAATGCCCCAACTGCCTGAAGTTTCAGCCATATCACCAACCAGCGGGGGATCCGAATGCTCAGGAACCTCACCTTCCTAAACTGAAGACTCTTCCGAATCAGAAAGTGCAAGGAGAGGATGAGTAGACCTATGATGCTTTCAGCGTCGTGCTTGGGTTCTGGGAGTGGCCAGAAACCGATTTAATCGGTTCAGGCCTTTAACTAAGGACGTGTATCACGCAGGCTCTCCCTGAGGGGGGCCTCTGAAAGAGGAGTTGGATGACTGACCAAGAAGGCTCAGGTTCACATCCTGCCCTGCTGCTGGTGCCAATGGTGCAGCAGACGGGGCTAAAGGGGTGAGAGCCAGAAGGTATTACCCCTGCAAACGCTGGGATCTCTGCCAGACGGGCAAGCATCTGAGTCAGTGCCGACACCGATTACGCCAGTGTAACCGCCCATGCTGGTTCCTCCAACTAGTGTGGAGCAGAACCCTGGGCCTGTTCACCCCTAGCCCCTGCCTCACAGTCCGCACAGACCACCAGTGTCAGACTGTCCACTAGGAAGCTTTACTTTCTTTACATTTGTTTGAGCAGGTGTAATATTTAGTCCAGGGTGTCTTACCCTTGCCTGACATTGTTATATAACAAGGTAATACTTTCCCCCTATTACCAGCCACCTGTCTAGTATAGATGCAGAAGGTAACGTCTCAAAATAGAAAAGAAAATTATTTAAAAAAAGAAAACTAACTTTCTAGAGGATACTGTTGTCTGTGAATTACACCACAGTACCTCCCAAAAACATTATATATATTCATACATATACACCCATGCACATATGTCCCAGCGTATACTCTGTATTTTAGCAAGCCTAGGTACAAAAATGTTTACTCTGAAACAATAGCATACATAAATCCCCTGGAAAGCTTTGCTTTACACTTGGTCTTTCCCTTGTCTGACATAACAAGGTAATGATTTGCCCTTATTACCTGCCACCTGTCTAGCAACAAAGGCAGTATGTAGCAGCCACACCCAGGGATAATTGGGAGGTGTGCTTTTTTTTTTTTTTTTTTTCAGAAAAGGAAAGAAAAATAACTTTCTTAGAGTATACTGTTTTGTCTGTGATATACACCACAGTACCTCCCAACTATATAAATATGAATATATACACACATGCAACTAGGTTCCAGCCTATACTCCTATAGCAAACCTAGGTACAGAAATTGAGATTTATGTGGTACAATGTTTACTCCAAAACAATAGCATACATATATCCACTATAACAATATAAACACTGTGCATGTATAATGTGTAAATAATAATAGAAAAAGGTACTTGGTCTTAGATGGCCAAGGGCCAACTCAAAACGATTTGAAGAGAAGAAAAACCTGTGCAGCAATGTCCTGTTTGAATTACAGTCTTGGCTGCCTCGATTGTATTTCCCTCTTGGGAACATACCAACTGCTGCAGAAAAGCAGAGATATTTCTATATGTTTTCTCTCCCCCCAAACTGCTTTTTTCCTCCTTGGCAGTCAGAGAATGCTGACCAAGACAGGCTTCTCTCTAATAAGCCCATCGGTCTGCTTTTTTTTCTTCTTCTCCTGCCTCCAAGTCATCCCCTGCATCTTTAGGAGAGGACTAGGTATTATTTTTTATTTTATTTTTAAATATAACCACACAAAACAAAAAATGTAGTGAGTAGACCTCAATGTATTACACATGTATCAACTTCACTATATTCTCTATAGTACACAATATACTTCCCCTTTGCATACAATGCAGCAAGTACAATGTGAGATAGAAAGGCAAAGGAAAAGATACTTAGCTTCCTGCTAACACTAGCAGGCAGGAGGGAGTCCGACAGCAGCCAACATGTGTTGCTTTGACTGCAAAGGTTCCTCCGTGCTCAGCAATGGATTGGTGCCTCCCGAAGAAACCAACATGCTGATAAAGGAAGGTGGAGCTTATTAGCTCTTCCCTGTCCGTCTACCTTGCCTAGAGTCCTTTAAATCTTAAATACCCCCTGTTCTGCAAAACTTCCAGAGCTAAGCCCGCAGACCGTTGTATACATTCTCTCTCCCCTTAATTTTGTTCTGTGCTCTAGATCCGATCCTCCCCCTTTTGAGGGAAGGACTTGAAACATTCCCAAGATGGCGCCTGCAAACACGCTGGATTCCGGCACCCTATGCCCTACAGAGCAGCGCCGGTCCTCAGAATAATATGACTGTGGGCTTTACCTGACAGCATACGTAGGGGAGAGAAAAATGCAGTCAGTGAGAGTCTCTGCTGTTCTCACTGTGACTGCTACTATCCAGCCGAAAACTGAGTAGTGTGCTTGTTTCAGCACCGCTATTAAAATAAATTAAACTATCAGCAAAACAAAAGCCCATTTTTGCAAGAAAAGTAGCTGCCTAGCGGCACACCAGAGGTCCTTACTCCTCTGGCACTCAAAACACACTGAGGTTTGCACGGGGTTGCAGAGGGGATATAGCCTGTCGGCAGGAAGTTAAATAAGTTAACTATTTGAGTGCCTACTCCATATTACCTCATACAACCCCATGGTAGCAGTGTTCCCCAGATAGGATGAAGGAGAAAGGAGGAAGATCACAAAAGTAATACGATACAGGTGGGGCTACCCTTTTAAATGGATTGTGAACCTGGGATGTAAGAAGGTCCTGATAAGTGATCCCAGAGAAGGAAAGGACTTGTTTACACAAGAGTCAAATCCCTCACCCAGGAACCCAGGCCCATGTCAAGCCCTTTAAGATGTCCTCTCAAAGTACTCAGCCTACTCTGTTACAATGCCCTGCATAATATGATATTTAAACCTTTTGCATGACAGTTTCCTGAGCCATGTTGAGAAACTTCCCCTATCTTGTCCCTCTACTCCATACAGACTATTTAAACTCAACCAATCAGCAGCACTGTACTACCAAACCAAACCTTAGCCCCCTCCCCTATGATGAATCCCAAAGCAACTCCCATCACTGCACTATGTGCCAGAGACAGTTTATTTAAGATATTATTAATATTATATCTGTTTACACTTAGAATTGTTACTTGGTTATACTCTGTACACCTGACACACTTAACTTTTTTCTACCGTGTGGGTGTTGCCTGGACTCGGTGTTGTCCTCCCCTGTAATGGCAACTAATAAGTTTCTCCAATTACGGCATGTGTAGACTTTTTCTGTCTCATGGACCTCTTGATTCAAGTCCATGGGGAGAACACGCTGCCTGGATGGCCATCGCACCTCAATGAAACATAAGTAATAGGTTGAACAATTTTTGTTTAGCGTTTTGTTTGATGGCTTTAACTAACTTCTTTCATTATATTCTCCCTCTTTTTTTCTGCATGCATCAATGTATCTCAACAACCATTTACACTACACATTAAGCGCATTTCTCACTTTCCACACATTGCCATTGTCACTCCAAGTGCTCATTCTTGCAAACCTGATGCTTCAAAACCCCCCCCAGCGACCCCAACTATTAGACCAGATTGAGTAGTACTCTTAGCCACTCTCCTTCAGCAGCATAACTGCCTACCAACAATCACCAACAAGGGATTCCTTTCTCTCACAATTTTCCCATAAGCCAGCCCAGGAACACAGGTAAAGCCCTTACATGCTCTGTTGTAAACCATATCCTCCCACACACCCCTCCATACCTTCCAGGGAAAACTAACTAAACCTCTGTGAACTTCACAGTCCTAATTACTGATCGGTGTCCCTTAGGGGTGTTCTATTGATATGTGGAGACTTCAATACCGTTACAGATCAGAAACTGGATAGATGCCTCAAAACAACTTAATGCACCCAGCCCCACAAAACACCAAAGAACTCAACAAACATTTGAAAGAACGAGGACTTTTTGACATCTGATGGGCCCTCAAATCCCTCCTCACATGACTATACCTACTACACTTGCCCACACAATGCCTAGTTGAGGATAAACATGGGCTCTAATCTCATATTTAAGCACCTGCTGAATTTCACAACACTAACCAACACCTGGTCAATGGTTACATTCACATTTAATGTCTTGGAAGAACAGTGGACAGACCTTTGTGGAGGTTGAATGAAACACTCCTGAAAAGTCCCTAATTTCAAACCAACATGCTGGAAAGCATTACTGTCTCTTTCCCCTCCAAAATGTCTCCTGCTTCCAATTAATATGGGATGCACACAAAGCGGTTGTTAGAGGTACTATTGCAAATTATGTCTGTCTCCTCAATTAAGAACAATAAAATAGAAAAACTCACAACTAATGTACAACTTCTAGAGGATGTACAAAAACAATATCCTTCTAAAAAGAATTTCCAAAAACTTCTCTCTGCCAGAAGCAAGTTTAAAAAAGTCCTCGCTGCTCCGGTTGCTTAATCAGTGCTTCAATGAAAAAAGTAACGAGGCAGATTCATTACTGTCAAACAGGTTGAAAGCCCAGAGAGCATCACAGGAAATCCAATCAGTCAAAGACTCAACTAGTACCTCCCATTGCTACCCAGTTAAAATAAAGGCAATGTTTAGAACATATAGCATACATAAGAAATAGCCACATGGAAATAAACCCCTCCCAGCTATCCGTGAATACTTACCCTCAAGTGGGCTGCCTGAATTGACCACTCCACCTCAGATAGGCTCAGCAGACATATCATGGAATAAGTAAAAAAATCACAAAAACCCTTGAAGGCCCATATGAATACCCCATGCCCTTCTACAAAATGTTTGTGCCCAGTGTAATTATCCACTTGAAGCCAATGTTCAATAGCATTCTGGAGGGAGAATCCTTCCACCTGAAGACTACCAACTTGTTCAAGGAAGTTAGAGTTAGTTCGGTATTAGAGTACACGGTAAATAACATTAAGTCAGAGGTGCTACCATTCTACCAGTCAGACCACTTGAACAAGCTCCTCAAGATGAACTTCGACTTCCAGTGGAAGCTAGAATATAACTCCCGTTGAAAAAAAATAATATATCTTGCATAGGTAGAATAAACGCAATAAGAATGAATATACTCCCCAAAATCTACCTATTTCAGGCCTAGCTTGTAGCCGTACTAGCTAGGCTAATTGATAAAATCCAGACAGTTTGCAATAAATTTATCTGGAGTTACAAATTCCTGGAATAATAAAGAACTCTTAGCCAGAGCGACAATGGTGTGGGGTGGGCGGTTGGGCTTGGGCTTGAACAACCCACATTCCTAAGATACTACAATGTCACTAGCTTCCGCCAATTTCTCGCTTGCAATACCAAACCAAATGTTAAGCATTGGGTTGATCTGGAAAACAAGCTTGCTAGTGGAAGCTCGCTGGAATTTATTCCCTCGCTCAAAACACAGCCGATATCCACCTTAATCTTCCCACCTGTGAATTTAACACTGTCCATTTGGGACAGTCTCAATAGAGGTCTACACTTGCCCAGCCACCCCACACCCCTATTTGGGCACACCTCTCTCTTTTTTACCAAGACAAAGTGAAGGTATGGCTTCCGAGTGGAAGGCTGCAGGGATAAGTCGTTTCCGTACTATAGTAGGCAGATTTCACCCCACTATCATTTGCAGAATTGCAAGAAATATTCCAACTACCAATTTATAAATTCTATATTCCATTTTTCCCTGATTCGTCACTTTGTCAAAACCTCACTCATAGTGGCGCTGACAAGGCAGCTCACCCAAATTGAATGAACCAGTGCCTATAATCCTAAATGCAGAGACTCCATTTCCCTACTCTACATACAATCCCAGCCCTGCAGAGGCCAGATCTAGAAATCCACAATGCAGCAAGGGAATCAGATTTAGGATAAAGTCTGTTCTAGCGGATTGTTGATGTTTTTTCCCTGAGAGAGATTCCTAAGTGCTCGATAAGTGTGGCTATAAAAGAAAAAAATAAATAAAATGTTCACTAGATGGTACATTATCCCAGAAGAACTCCACAACATTTATTCTAACATCTGATCAATGTTGAAGAATATGGCCAGGTAGGCAGCTTTGTTCATATCTGGGGGAACTGTCCCAAAATTAATCTATTCTGAAATACAATACAGTCACTCATTTCTAAAGTTACAAGGCTCTCTCTCTCTCAGACTACCACCTTGCACCATTAACCTTCATAGAAACACATAATGCATATTTGCTGTGCCGCAAAAATATCAAACCACATGTAACTGGAAAAAAACCAACAACTCTGCCTTCACAATGGGAGGTAATTAGTCATATGTGGTTTACCTCCAAGATGAAATACATATAACCAGTCCCGAACACAATAAAGTTAGTAACTCTCACAAAGTATGAAAACCACGGTACTCTTAGCATAACACTCCTCTCCTAGGCTCCTCAGGTCAATTCCCCCCACCCCAATACCTCACCTACAAAAACATGAACACTACTAGGAGTTGCTGATATGTTATGGAAGGCCTTTTAAAAAAGGATACAGCCATGGCAAAAAAAAAAAAAAAAAAAAAGACAGCCCAGAGACTCATTAAGAAAAATCACAATTTTGCCTGTTCCCAAAGCAATGGCAAGGAATTCTATAGAATGGCAGAACAATTTGGCCAACAACTGAAACAATGTACAGGAGTTTCTAGTAAAGTCAAATGTTTGTCTGAGCTATTTTTATTTACAACAGAGAGTAAATGTTTAAGTGAGATATGATCTCTGTGTAACAAATCTATTCATGGCATATATAGAAATAATGCAGGGGAGCAGCAAGATTGGAGTCAGGGAAGAATTATTTGCCGCTAAAAGGTAAATTGGACAATGCTTACTGATTTGTTTTCTTTTTTTTCTGGATTAACTGACTGAATTTTTAATATGAAGGGTTTTGTTTTTTTAAACTGGAAAAAAATACATAAGTATGGTCCATGTAATAAGAATATTTATTAAAACAATATAAAGAAAATAGTGACTTGGGAAAGAAGGGTAAAAAAAAAAAGAAGAGACTCACCTCCAAAATACAGACCAGTAGCAGTACACATTCTCCACTGGCCCTGGTACATGCCAGGCTGATTAGGACTGCACATTGGCACACTGACATCTGTCATCTCCTGGGTGTCTAATGAGCGCACTAATACCATATTCACATGGCCAAACTGATCCCCTCCAACATACCGCAGACACACACCAGGTGGCCATGCCTCGGATCCTGGAAATGGAAAGAGAAAAGCAGTATAAGAAGCATAACCATTATAAGCCAATATTTATACTGGCTTATAATGGCTTTGTTGGCTTATATATTGGCTTTGTTGAACTGCAAAGCACCACAGTGCAAGACTGTGGGAAAAACAGGACATACAAAAGGTAGACAGAATACATGCAGACATGAAAACAAAAAACTGGGGGAGCACTGGTCATGACACAGCTTATACGCTACCTGAAACCGGACACAGCAGAAACAAGAAGAGTGAGTGTGGTGTAGAGTGGAGACCGAGATAGCTGTGAGGGTGCATTAATATGGTAGTATAGCTGGGAGTAGGGCAAGCCCGAACAGAGGGGTTATCACAGAGCGCTTAAAGAATTACAGGCTATGGGGGAAGTCTGATCGGATGTGATAGGGAATTCTTTAAGTGGGTAGCAACACAGGAGAAGACCTGTAGGAAGGGGGGAGAGGTGGTTACCAAAGACGAGGCGATGCAAGGCAAGGCAAGACACGGGGCAAAGATAGATCTAAGAGCAAGAGGGAGAGTATTTTAAGATGAGATTTGAGATGTATGAAGGGGTGGTGTTCTTGAGGACATTGTAGGTAAAAGTGAGTGTTTTAAACTGTATTTTGGAGGACACAGGGAGCCAGAAGCTCTATACAGTGCTGCCCAGAAGGCGGTTAATGAGCTTGTAGAGTGGGCTGTAATGTTATCAGGAACTAGCATCCTCTGAGATTTAAGTCTGTTGGTTTGTAGCTTTCATCCATCTCAAAAATGTTTTGTTGGAGAGCATCCTCTCTTGTGCTTGTCAAAAAGAACTCAGAGACCATTAGTCCTAAGTAAGGATAACTATGTAAAAAAAATCCTCAAGGATCTGACTACAACCAACCGATGAAGGGATTCTTCACTTTCTGTTGCCAAATCTTGTCCCAATGCAGGAATAACAATATTTTGGTTCAGATTAAACTTTTACACCACCTTGGGCTGAAAATAAAGGCTTGATGCGTGCATGGAGCTTTACCATTGAGAAATAACAGATATCGTGACCTGCGAGATACAGCAGCCAATTCAGACACTTCCTGCTGAAGCTATAGCCAGTAAAAAACAAATATAAAAAAAAAAACAAAAAAAAACACTTTCCAGGTTAGGAATTTGTAATCAACAGAGCCTAGAGGCTTGAAAGGTGGTCGCTGTAGAGCCAAAAGGACCAAGGACTACTGGCAGAACATAAAGTTGTTGGACATCTCAGGAATATCCGTCAACTTTCTCTGGAAGAAGATAGAAAGGGATAAAACCAGGAGGTAAACTTATCAAGCTGTGGGTTAGAAAACGTGGAGATGTTGGTTATAGCAACTAATCAGATTCTAGTTGTCATTTTGTAGAGTGTACTCAATAATAGACAACTATTATCTGATTGGTTGCTATAGGCAACATCTCCACTTTTTCAAACACGCAGCTTGATAAATTTACCCCCAGGATTTTAAGGAAAGTCAATGTAGGTTTTGCATACTATGTGGTATTTTTATTTTAGAGGCTTCCTGATCTTGATAATGATCTAAATGACATTCTCTGACACCCCTTAGCTCAAAGAATCATGGCCTCAGCAGCCATGGCGTTATAGCCAACCGAGCTAAGTCTAGGTGGGAAAATGTGTCCCGACTTAGAACCACCGTAGAGCCTGCCTCTAACAGAAGATCTATCGAATGTCCATGATCTTGACGGCTAGTCTGGTGCCAACAGAATTACTTGGCCCCCCTCAATATCGATGACTTCTTTAATACCTGAGGAAGCATGGGTGTCAGAGGGAAAAGATTCACTAGTCCGTAGTTCCATGGGACCACCATGGTGTCCACCAGAACTACTGCCTGCACAGTACCAAGATACGATTTCAGCCATGGGGCCAATCATGTAGACCTTCAATTAACCCCATCTCTAAACAATCTGGTTGAAGATCTCCAGGTGGAGGGACAACTCCCCAGGATAAATGGCATGCGAGCTGCAGAAAAACGCCTCCCCTCTGCGGTCATAGGAGGTCATCCACTGTCTACTGATATAGGACCCAGCAGACGGAGTGGACTATTGAGAGCTCCGTCTCTGCCTGTCGGAGAAGGGAGTGGGGCTATCCATCTTGCTGCCGTCAAAGCAGACAGCTAAATGTCCGTCACCACTGGATCCTTCTGGAGGAGATTTGAATGATAAGATGGGAGTGGAAGAGAAGAACCAAGTAGAGCTTTCTCTCCTCTATACAGTCACTACTGCAATAAAAGTTAAATAAAATAAAGCGAATTTGCCATGCTGCCCTTGCAGCCATTCTGTGATAGGCGTCAGCGTGTTTCCCCAAAGCTTGCAATGGTACCAAATGAAAGACCTGTCAGTTCATCTGGAGTCATGAGTTTCACTGGTCAGACAAAAGTGGAATAACCATCCAGTTTGAACAGGCAAGGAAGGAGCTGGATGTTTATTTCACTTTTGTCTGACCAGTGAAGCTCCTGACTCCAAATAAACTGACAGACAGGTCTTTGAGAAAATAACATTGAGCAAATAACCTTTTCTTCAGAGAGCCACAAAATCTGTACAATAGGTTTACAATTCCTAGAACCACAACTTAGGTATATGCAATATTCTGGAATGATACTAAACCTGTGGCAATACAAAAATGCAACCCTCCTTCTGAAACATAATATTAGTTTACTAAGTTACCTGTGTTTTGGACCCTCCAGGTTTTCGTAAACTGTGTATCTGGTGGTACCGACTCGCCTTCGCCAATAGTTACATCTTCTACAAACGACATACAAGGGATGTTGACATTTGGACTTTCAAAGTCATAATATGCTCCGATTGCTGCCTGTAGATTCCTAGTAAAATACAGTAAAAGTAAAACACAGGCTATCATTAAAACATTCTGTGAACGCAGGCTTGCACAACAATTCTTACAAACCACCATCCTCATCAACCAATAAAACAAGGAGACACAAAACAGATAAAACAATATTAAGTGAAAACAATGCAACTTTGCTTTAAACAAAGTCTATGCGACTCGCTGAGCCGCGAGCAAAAATCAGCGTTGAAATTACCATACTAACTATAATAGTGCGCAAGCCAATTGAATGAGTCTATCCAATTAAGTGAAGGTGATAAATTAGTGTTTAATTGTAACTTTAAGGAACATTAAACCTGAAATATAAAACGTCCAAATACTCAGGCAATAGGACTTTAAAAAAAACATGACATTTGATGTGTATTAAAAAAGTAAAAAATTCAGCCTTATCATCATCAACATTTATTTATACAGCGCCAGCAAATTCCGTAACGCTTTAGAATTTGGAACAAACATTAATAAAACAATACTGGGTAATACATACCTTATGTCAAACATCTTCAGTTAACATTTGGTAAGCTCCTGGAATTTTCACAAATATACATGTGAATGCTAAAAGGATTTTATATTATGGGTTCTGTAAACTATCAATTCAAACTTGCCTTTACAAGCCAGCGCCGCTTTAAATTTCAGCTGTAAACTCGCCGATTTCCGGCGAGTTGAAAAAAACGGACCATGATACATTTACCCCTTGGACTCCTTGCTGGTCACTTCAGAACAGTCCAGCATCTTGTCTTGAACCATTCCAGCATCCTTTTTAAAGTGTGTTTGGGGTCATTGTCCAGCTAGAAGACCTATGAAATTGGCCAAAGACTCAGCTTTCGGACACTGGGTTCAACATTGCACCTAGGGCCAGATGCAGCATTACAACCCAAAACATCACTGAAAGTCCTCCATGTTTGACTGTAAGGAAGGTATTCTTTGAAAGCTTAATTTAGCTTTTTGGAAACATAAGGGATTATGTGCTTTACTGAAAAGCTCTAATTTGGTCTCTGCTGTCTACAAGACATTCTCCTGGGTCTACTGTGATATAACTCACTTTCATTGAGTTGGCTATGGATGGTGCAAGTTGAAATGGTTGTATCTAGTGTCTGAAGGTCAGCTTGAATCTATGTGTTAGATCAAGTTGCTTTCTGTGATTGAGGTGCATTTTCAAACAATCAAACAAAACTGCTCTACAATCTTTGATAAAGTTTTTACTTTCCAGGAAGGTTGACTACAGTACCATGAGCCTTACACTTCCTAATAACAAACTCTGCCGACGGGAACATCAAAGTCTGTGGAGATTGATTTGCAGCCTTGAGATTGTCCATGCTTTGCTTCAATCATCTATCTGACTTTCTCAGACAATTCTGACTTTCTTTCTTTGCTTCTTGCAGCAACACAAAACTAAATGAGCTATTTTTCTATTCAAGCTTGTTAAATGAATGATTTTTATATTGCAGGCACCTGCTTTTGCCGTAGGTGAGTTCAGTTCCAGAGTGAAGGAGAATCACCTACCTGAAATGTAATTATTTCCAACTACTTCAAAAAAGTTGTCAACACTTTTGTCTTGCCTATTTAATAATAACTGTGAAAAAAGCTACAAGTTAGTACATTTTTCTGCTTTTTGTGTTTTTCTTTCACTGCAAACCAAATAAAAAATACATTGATGAATTTCAACAATTGTGTGGAAGAAATGACGCATAAGAAAAAACTGCAAGGGTATAAATATTATTTAGTTACAACTATGCATATACAACATGTATTTTAAAAACAATTCAGTGTGATTCCAAGTGAATGTCTTGAAAGCAACCGTGTAACAAGACTTTATTCCAACATACCAACAAAACAAAGCACTAAAACAACATGCGGTTGATTCAGTTCTAAGCAATATGTCACCGGACATCATCGTGCTATCCAGATGTGCACTTTTCCAGATACTACAGTACCCTAACATCGCTGATTTTCCTGCACACCTCTATATGGTGTGAGGAAAGATCTGCGACGTTGCATTGCTTCTGAGTACCTTAGTGGTCATTCTGGAGGCACATTGCTTGGAATTTAATGAGCTGCTATTTTAAGGTGCAGCCTCATGTAACAATGAGGTTAACATATAACGCTACGTTTACCTGTAAATAGACTTTTCTTTTTCTTCCCTCTGTGATGTGATTCAGGCCGCTATTAACTATTAAAAATTGTCATGTGACTACCACAGCAACCAATCATATGATGATGTAGTGAGTAGAGATGTTTTAGAGCATTCTCAGCATACAAATCACCACCGCCATCACGTGACCACCAAGGAGGTCAGTGAATGATTGGCTTTTATTCAGGTCAGGTTAAATTTTCTGGAAAAGAAGCATAAGCTAACGCTTCTGTGTGCAAGACAGATTTTTTTTTTGCAGTGGTAGTCACCTGTATGTAACTCTACCACTCAGATTGGTTTTGCAAATAGACAAGAGTCAAACAACAACATCTTGTTAAAATCAACTTCATGTTACAAAGGTTCAAAACTTCCAATGTAAAAAAAAAAAAAAAAAAAAAGTCTATGTTGGATGGCACTTTTAGCGTAAGTAATTTAAGTAGAAAATGTACTACTGAATAGGAATATAAAACCAGTACAGTGGAAAATGCAAAACATCTGGGCTAATGAAAGCAATATTTTCTTTTTCAATGTATATTTTAACTTTAGTATTCACTAATTAAACATGGGTTTCCCAAGCAGCTTTTATGGTAAGGTTGAATTATAGTAAATATTAATGGTGTGTGTGGGGGGGGGGGTCAAGATTTTTAATTCAATTAGACAATCACATTTCTTAATGTCCAAAACATAGGGGTGTCTTTAGAATACAGTTCTCATTGGGAAAAGAGACAAGCCAATGCTAAGGGACCACATTGTGCTTTTCCCAGGTACCAACCTCTGAGACAACTTGTTAGTGGCACATTTAAACCCCCAGCACTTACCAGTTTGTCATGTCCAAGAAAAAAGCACAACCTGCAGGGTTGAGTTGAAAGCCTAGAAGTCGCTGAAACTCAGAAATGAGAACATCTTTATCGGTGGTCCCCAAACAGCTAAACTTCTGCATCAGCTCTTGGTCAAGATCAACGTCCATTCCCTCCATGACAACAGGGCGGTTCTATGACCCCCTCAGCCTAGAAACTTGGAGTACGACCCCTGCCTTAGGTGTCCTGATCCCTGTTTCACTTCTGCCACTGAGGTGTCAGTGACATCAACTTACTAGAGAACTACCGCCTAGGCGGACACCCACTGTCCCACTTGCGGTCTACTGCTCCCTTATCCGAGTCGCTGACTCCCGGACTGGCCGTCTGACCTCTCGCACCCGAAAACCCCGTAATGGTCGTCCTCCTGGACGTCTGGCTATGACCTTTGATCCTTAAGCTGGTGACCTCTGACCTAAGGGCTGTTCAGTCAGGTTTATTTTTTTTCCCAATCGCTTGACTGTCACCGCGCCCGGGCCCGTCACTCAAGGGCCCCGGTCTACGGCTCCGCAGCAGGCCGCTCGGGGCCTCCCCGCTTCCTGAGCGCCACACACGTCATGACGTCACTAAACAATCGGTAGCGGCACATTACAGCTAACTCCACCCCAGAAGATGCAGTGTGTCCATGACAAGTGCATGTTTCCCAAAGATATAATAAAGAGACGTAAAGGTCAACGTTACAGTCTAAACAGGGATACACAGCTGCACATATGACCGCATACCACAGCGATTTGAAATGAGTATGCCCTTAACTAAGATGGAGGTCTGCAGTTTAAGACCTCAGCGTGACGCAATATCCTGTCGACTACAACACCGGCGGGTTAGTACGGGTATCGCTTCCGGTTGTGACAAAGGTGGTTCCGTCAGCTTCACCATGCCTAAGTAAGTGTTTCGTTTGCAGCTAAGAGATGATTAATTATCGCATAATTGTTTATAGATGCTTTTTTTTTCCGCAGTATAGCACATATATTACGTGAATACTATATTGCTTTTCAGGTTGTAATACGTATGTTTTTTTTTTTGTTTTATTTACAGGTTTTATTGTGATTATTGTGATACCTACCTCACTCATGATTCGGTAAGTTCACAGCGTTTTAATTTATTACACTTTGGTCGTTGTTTCTTCTCAATGAGTGCGTCTTTTCAAGTAGTAACCACTCGCGTTTTGTTTCTAAATAAACATCTGGTTGAAATACTTTAAAATTCATGTAATTAAATCATTGAGTAAATATTTGTAATCGATATCGTACAATTTATCATATATAGTTGTGTTTTTAGAAGGGTTTCTGTATTCTAAATACATTAAAAAGTTTACATATTTAAATGTGAAGTACATATTGTATTAAACCATACTGTATTGCTTTTCTAGCCATCAGTCCGCAAGACTCACTGTAGTGGAAGGAAGCATAAAGAAAATGTAAAAGATTACTATCAGAAATGGATGGAAGAGCAAGCTCAGAGTCTAATTGACAAGACAAGTAAGTTGTTGTTTGGGGTGTTTTATGTTTTTCTTTTGGTTTTTTTTTTGGGGGGGCGGCACAAACTTCTGTGCTGCCACTGCAGAATTTATAGTGATTACTGTCCTGCAATTGCTGTAAATACTATGGTGGCATATGACCACAGTTAGGCAATTCAGTGAGCCCTGGGTCACATGCAGTGATTAATTGCATGTCCTAGAAAATATACTCCTCACTTGTAGCTATATTATCTTCTCAATTGTCTTAAATATAATTGTCACTTCTTAAATTTGCTTTAATCCTTCCAATTATAAAGTTTTCCATTTGTTTGAATTCAAACTGAACTACGTTTTGTCTTATCATGAATGCTAAAACGTCTTCTCATTGTTTTATGTGTATTGATCGCAAACTAAGAAGTGGAAGCCCAAACTTCTTCATTATTGCCATAGAGTAGGGGAGTGTTGTGTTGAGATGGAAGAGACAATAAAACCCTCAGGTCCACGTGGTCAAACAGCCATCTGCTCCACATGATGTATATTCTATTGCTGCAGCTGGTTGACAGGCATTGGAATGGTTAAACTGTTTAATTGCATCTATATTTGTGATACATTGCAATAGTGGGTCTGTAGAACTTTAGGTGCAGAACTAGTGCACCTGTATTTGGTTAAAAAAAAAAAGGCAGTATATATCTCGATCACACAGTAATGGGAAGGAATCTGCACATTTGGCTCATATCCTCATGTAGGGCTTAGCAGCAAGTTTTCCACTTTTTGACCAATCAATGTTAGTGTTGACTGGTGGTGTGAACAAATTAATATGCCTGTGCAGTCTGCTTAAGGAAGTCATGTATTGTAGTTGGAAGATGGAAGCAATAGGATTTGGTGGATAGAGCTGAATTAAATTCAACTCCATAGGCAATTTAGTTTTTCTTTGCACTGCCCCTATTTGCAGATAACTCATTTGTGTAGGTTTTATTAATAAAGAACTGATTTATTTTGCTATATGGCTCAGCCACCTATTAGGAACATTTTAAATGAAAAAAAAAAACTGCAGGTGACCCAGCCCAAGGTAGCCTACTATGAGACTAGCCTGGAGGCCACATGTGTTTCTGCCCTCCATTTCAGCCACCCTTGTTGAGAAGTAGTCAGCCTTATTAAGGGACTTGATTGCTTTGAGATAAAGGCACCTTGAGAAGAACCTTATTAGTGTGTGTAAATAAGGCCAGGGCAAAACAATCACCTGTCATCATGGTGAACAAGGATTATGATAACCAAAGCATGCTTCCCTTTCAACTACCCTCACTCTGGCTTCCCATGATCACACACTGTACCAGCTGCTCATCATTTACAGGTAAGATGCTTGCCATGCAATTGCAAACTCACACGTCTGCCAGAAACTCAATTGACTTCGTAAGAGTTTGTGTGTAGAAGTGTGGCTCTGTTCACAATAATTACATAATGTGTTTGCAATGGCATGCCATAGATGAGATCTGTGATTGAACAATCCTGGCTGATGTACAAGCTGCCATAGAATGTGTGTGGAGTGGATGCAGGGGGTGGGGTGGGGTGGGTCACAGTCTGGTGTATGGATGTTATTGGGGTAAGAGTCACAGGCATAGATGGTATTTTTTCTGGGGGGGGGGGGGCAAAGGCTGGTCTAGTAGTGCATTTGTTGAGCTTGGCTATACAAAAAAGGGGGGAAAATATGGATCTTGTAAGAGGCAGTAAACTGTGAACTTGTGTTTGGTTTTTTTTAAATAGCAGGGCTGTGGTCAGAATGTCGACAGTCAAAATGTCGACCTAAATAAACAGTAATGAAATGGCAGTACATGTTTCAAAAGAAAAAAAAAACCCTATGTGCTCCCCTCCCAAACAGCTTAACCAACCCTAGTGCTGCCAGCCTAGGTGGGTACTGGAAAAATTTGAATGGACAAAAAGAGTGGGGTCCCCATTCCCAGATTTTTACTATTTCCAGCAATAGGCTTTGCCACTGATTGTTGTTGTTTTGATTGTTTACGATGTTGACATTTTGAATATTGACGTTACAACCATGTAGACATTGTGTCAAGTGTGTACATACTTTACATGTTGACATTATGCGTGTCAACACTTTCATCATTTATTTATATAGCGCCAGCAAATTCCGTAGTGCTTTACAATTGGGAAAAAACATTAATAAAACAATACTGGATAGTACATACATACAGACAGAGCGGTAAGAGAACCCTGCTCGCAAGCTTATAATTAAATGTGTAAACATTTTATTAGTCAACATTTTAACAGTGCAGACATTATTCTTGTCGAAATCCCACCCTACCAGTTGGAAGAGGTGTTCAGAATGGTTCATCTGATATTTCAAAAATTGTATGTTCAGTTTTTCACTACTTAACTTGGTGATTTGCCAGTGGCAGCTATATTAACTCATTTTGTTATGCTGTACTCACTTTTGCTGGCAGCTGTATCTTCTGGAGGAGTGTAGGAAGATATAGAAAAGTTTTGGGTTTTTTTTCTCACCATCGTTTTAAATGTTTGTTCTTTTCCAGTTTATCTTTACAATGACAAGAGCACAAAACTTGTTACTGCTTGTCTGCACAATTTGTGGTGTTTTTTGTTTGTGCCTAGACCACTTTTATCTTGGTACTGCTTTGAAGCAGAACTCCCCATATAGTCTCTATCTTGAAGTACTTATCCATGAACTTAATCTGCACAAAGTAGGAGTAAGATGTAACTGTACTTCTATTTACAATCCTGCAGCTTTGTTAATAGTCCATTTTACTTGTTCCTAATTAACCTGTTTTTTTTTTTTATTTTCCAAATTGGATATTTTATTGGCACATAAAGCTAAAAAAAAACAACAATATTAACATAAATTATTGTCTTTTAGCGGCTGCATTTCAGCAAGGAAAGATACCACCAACGCCTTTTGCGGCTCCGCCAGCTGGAAGTGCCATGATTCCACCACCACCCAGCCTAGGTAGGCATTTCATTTTCTGGCCTTTGGGAACTAGCACGTCAATTTATTGTATAGTTATAAATATAGGAATATATTGCATTTTATTTTGGGTCATTTCCTTTTAGGAAATCATTGTAACCTTTAAAGCACAAAATTATTTTCCATGTTATCTGTAGGTGGCCCGCCCCGTCCTGGTATGATGCCTGCACCACCAATGGCTGGCCCCCCAATGATGCCAATGATGGGACCTCCACCAGGAATGATGCCAGTAGGGCATGGTGAGCTGATAATGTTTTCTCACTGTTTGTTTTTACTCCCTATTGGTACCTGCAAATCTGCCAGTAGTTTAATATATTGTGGTACTGGACAGAATAATAAAAGCATAAAAAAACTTCAACAGGGGGTAGCTGTTCACTATACAACACGGAATGCATGAGTAAGCCCAAAGATGGAGGTTATAATGCCCAGATCTCCTCCATTCTGGCTTCAGTATGCTCAGGAAGTACCCTTATTTGTTGTGGTAGCTTATTTACATATGGTATGCATTGTTGTACTACCTATATTCCTACACATTTTATGTATTTTATTCAAACTAGCAAAAAAACCATTGTTTTCAAGTGCAGGTTGTATTATGAAAACATATGTGCAGAACCCTGTTTCTTGGTGGTGTTTAGAAAACAAAAAATGTTTTCCTTTTAGTTTACTTTCTTGCATTTTCAATTAAAAAATAAAAAAACAAAATACACACACCTGTAGTGAGCAGAAAGGAATTAGTTATAAGGATTAACCCATAACATAATTGTGGGGAATACAACCTAATCATAACTGCAGTGTAAATATGGTATATCAACTTTAATCCATTAATAAATTGAGCTACTAAGGTGTAAAATGTTAAGTGAGAGGGTCTGGTGTGTTTACTTGGTGGCCCTACCTATCTCTATGTAAAAAGCTAACTGCACCACTTTCAGGGAAAGTTGAGCAGCTTCAAAGGCCCATGTGGTGAGCTACATCCTGACATAGGAGAGAGACTCTAGGGAGCTATTCACAGCTTCTGGCCTTACACAAGAATGATGGCTTGCTGTATCTTGTATAGACAAATGTAATTCAGTTTCCAAAATGCAACTTACAATCAATATAATTAGTGATCAACCCCATATTCATAAATGGCATGAAGGAGGGCAGCCTGTACATCAAATAAAGCTGCCTGCCATGCAGAGAAGTTGAGGAAATCTGTTTCCGCTCAGCGGTTACACTGGACCTATGCTGTTTGGTATCTATAAATTCGTAAAATTATGTTGAATTTATTAATGATAAATTTGGGTCTGTGTGACACTCCACAGGAAAGTTAGATCACATAGTAGAATTGGGTATTAAATACAGGAACATGCAAATCATGGTCGTAAATCGTATCGCAGACCACAACCCCGTGAAGGTGTCTTCAAAAAGTGTAGACCAGTTATGAGAAATTGTCAGTCTTTTGGGAAATCAATCGTCATTGATAAGCTGTCCATGTTCAAGCCAATGTACCTTGGTGCAAAATATACCACTTGTCTGTCTGTAAGAAATACTCTGAATTTAATCCATTTTGTTTGTAAAACTGTTCTGCTTATGTATGTCATGTCGTGGTTTTTTTTTTTTTGGGGGGGGGGCGTTGTATAACCTGTAAGCATTGTACTTTGTATATATTAAATCTAAAATTTAATAGTAATTTATTCCTAACAAAATAGAGTTGATATATTGACACTGTGAATATAGGATAAGATAATAAATCAGGGAGTGGCTATTCTTGACAACACCTTTTTGCTCATTTCGGGGTATATCTTTACTACAGCAAGAGATATTTGCAAACTAATGGCGTTTTCTGGAAATGGTTTCTGCGGAGATTTTTTTTTTTTTTTATAAATTGTGTGGGTACTGCATAAACAGATTACGTATATTGATGTTGGAATGTCACCACTGCAAAAATAGGCTGAGCACAGGGTTAAGAAAAGCCTATGAGGTTAAACTCACTTCTCTCAGTACTTGCAGCTCTATCCAATCAGATGTCTCTTTCCGCTGGGCCTCCAGATAGGATGCAGGGTTATATGTTGCCTTCTTTGAGATTCAGTAGAAATCCCTGGTCTAATTTTTTCTTTCATCCAATCTGAGGGACACTGGTAGCAGTGTCCTACCATGGCTTGTATGCGGGGAGTTTGAAGTTGGCACTTGGCTAGTTAACTTGTTTAATGTATCAATCCTGACAGACTTTTCCCTACTGCAACCCCCTGTAACTCCCCAGTTTAGATTTAGTCCCCAAGGGAGTTGGGCTTACTCTTTGTGCTTTAATTTACTTTTTTATTACTTTTATTTTTTTAGGGAAGTATTTTTACTTTTGCATTTTCTTAATCTGAGGAGTGTGCTCTAGAGAGAGTGCACTCCTATTAGGCAGCAGCACTACTCTGTCTTCTGAGAGCTGGACGGCTTTCACTGACAGCGCTGGCAGTGTTTGAAAGTGCTGATAGGCGCTGTCACACTGTCAGCCTCCCGACGTGCCAGCACTGCCTTCACAGGCATAGAGCGCTGGTACTCTGAGCGATGGCAGGCGCCATCTTGCTGGGGCATATCAAGTTCCTCCTTCAGAGAAAGGGGGGGGGGGGGGAATCTTGTTTTTAAGCTGCAGGATCTTATATAGAGGAGAAAGGAGGATATAAAATGCGGTGACCTGTTATAATAAAAAGAAAAACAGCCACGGATTCCAGGAGCAGGAAATGGGGGGCGGTGCTAAGGCATATATTAATAATAATATTATTACCATTTATTTATATAGCGCCACTAATTCTGCAGCGCTGTACATAGAACTTGCTCACATCAGTCCCTGCCGCATTGGGGCTTAATTTGTTAGCAACCAATTAACCTACTAGTATGTTTCTGGAGTGTTGGAGGAAACCAGAGCACCCGGAGGAATCCTACGCAAACACACATACAAACTCGACACAGATAAGGCCATGGTTGGGAATTAAACTCATGACCCCCAGTGTTGTAAGGCAGAAGTGCTAACCACTAAGCCACCGTGCTGCCCATATATAGGGCTACTCCACCTCTAACAAGAGAATTACCTCCGAAGACAGCAGATTCTCCTCAGCCTGACATCAGGGGACACTGCTGACTGACTCCTCCCCTGCATATCGTGGTTAGCTGGAAGGCTAAGTACCATTATTATATACCTTTCTATTCATATTAGATAGAGGGATATTTTAGTCAATGTGTGCAAGTAGTTTTAAAAACACTTTTTGTATTCTACTTAGCCAACTTATACCCTATCATGTTGCTTGTTACAAGATACGTCTTTTATGGTTATAATTGCTATATTTGTTTTTACTTCAAGCTATATCTTGGGTGACTGAATTTCTATCGCTTCAGTATGTTTTCCTAAGGGGAAAGCACCGCTTACAAAATATTTCACATGTTCAAAATGTAAGATTAAGTTGCCAATTCATCATCACCAGCGCCACTGATTCCGCAGCGCTGTACAGAGAACTCATTCTCATCGGTCCCTTCCCCATTGGAGCTTACAGTCTAAATTCCCTAACACACACACACACACACACACACACACACACACACACACACACACACACACACAGAAAGAGAGAGAGACTAGGGTCAATTTTGATAGCCGCCAATTAATCTACCAGTATGTTTTTGGAGTGTGGGAAGAAACCGGAGCACCCGGAGGAAACCCACGCAAACACGGGGAGAACATAAAAACTCCCCACAGATAAGGCCATGGTCGGGAATTGAACTCATGACCCCAGCACTGTGAGGCAGAAGTGCTAACCACTTAGCCACCGTGCTGCCAATTGGACAAAAGGACCCGGGGACACTTTGTACTGACTGTGATGCGGGGACACACACTATGCAGGCGCAGTCTAATGTACTACCACTACAGGAGGAACCGCAATGGGCATCTTCTCTGACGCAGTCGGTTACTACACTGGTCCAACTACTTACTAAGCCTAAGGGGTTAACAGCAGTTTCTGCTGTTCTTCCCGCCGCTTCAGTAGAATTTTCCCTCCCTGTGACAGTTGAGATGCCAGTGACTGCCAGGACATCTGAAGTGGCTTTGGCAGGTCCATCATCCTTCGCTCACGAACCCAGGCCCTACCTCTGGAGAACCAGCTTGGTCCTCATACTCGGTCAGACGCCTGGATAGATTAAACAGTTTTCTAGAAGCTCCAAGATCTGGACTTTCTAGAAATAAGAGGCTTCAGTCTACAAATCCTCTTCTATCCCTCTCTGATTCTGAGAGGTCCTCAGAAGAGAAGGGCAGACCTATTTTTGACTCATTCTGCGCAGGTCACGGACCCGGAAGAATCCCCTAGATATCAGGGCATTGACCACCGAGTCTTGGCAGTAAGGTAAGCCCAGGACCTTATGGATTTGATTGAACCCAAATATTTGGATCAGGATCTTTTCCAAAAAAATTAGAAGATGCGCTATCAGTCTTCCACCGTCGATGGAATGAACAGACATCGCAGAAGAAGCTTGAAAACAACCAGACCGGAAGTTTACTATTCCAAGGAGATTCCTTACCCTGTACCTGTTACAGGAAGAGCATCTGGCCCGCTTGGAACAGAGCCCATTGGTTGACACTCCGGTTGCTCGTTTAGCTTGTCACACTATGCTTCCGGTGCCGGAGGGCCAGCAGTCCTGCAGGATGCCACTGATTGCAAAGTCAAGGGTCATTTAAAATCAATTTATATACTGGCTTGCGCCTCTTTCAGACCCGTGTTTTCATCAGCTTGGGTTGCCAGAGTGCTGGAAGCATGGACAGAACAGTTGGTCCGAGGGACTGCTGGATTCAGAATTGCTTCCCCTTGCCTTCCATCTAAAGGAAGCTTCTGGATACTTATGAGATGACCCAAAATGCAGCCTCTATTTTGTCCTCCATATCGGCTTTGGTGGTGGCTGCCAGAAGGACCCTATGGCTGAGGTCCTGGGACGCAGATACAGAATCTAAAAAAATAGCTTGAAACGTTTACCCCATTCAGGCACAGTGTTTGGGCCCAAATTGGACAATATTATTTGCCAGGCCACGTGTGGCAAAAGTACTTTTCTGCCAGTAAATATTCCTAAGGCAAAACCTCCTCGATTTGGTTCTTTTAGGCAGCCCTTTCGGGAAGGCTCCTTTGCTAGGGGTCAGACGAGTAGAGGTGGACCGACTGGTAGCAGGGGACACTCTTATAGAGGTAGGTCCTCCCTCTCTACGAGATGGTCGTCCGCAAAAGTTACGTAAAAACAGCATCCTGACTGTCGTCCACCCCTTCTTGCGGCAGCAGGAGTGAGGGGGGCGATTGTCTGTTCAGAGA
Source organism: Mixophyes fleayi (assembly GCF_038048845.1). Taxonomy (NCBI): domain Eukaryota; kingdom Metazoa; phylum Chordata; class Amphibia; order Anura; family Limnodynastidae; genus Mixophyes; species Mixophyes fleayi. The sequence goes on along the minus strand of NC_134403.1, from coordinate 248,135,498 downwards.
ACAGTGGATAGAGTCCCTCCCAAGACCTTTGGATACGCAGGATCATGACGACAGGGTATATGATGGAATTGTCGGGTCCAGCCCCTCGTCGGTTCTTTGCAACATCTTTACCCTGCGATCCAGAAAGGAAACGGGCAATGCTGCTCTGTGTTGCTTCTCTTCTTTTTGCAGGAATCTTTTGTGCGGTACCAGACAAACAGAAAAGACGGGTTCTATTCAAACCTGTTTCTGGTCCTGAAGCCGGATGGATCATTTCGACCCATTTTAAACTTCAAAATGTTAAATCTACACATAAGGATGCACCAGTTTTGCATGGAGTCTCTCCGATCAGTAATCAATGGACTGGAGGCAGACGAATTTTTAGCGTCCGTAGTTATCAAGGACGCTTACCTTCATGTCCCCATTTGGAAGGGAGATCAGTCGCTTCTCAGATGTACGGTAGGATTAGCTCCCTATCAATTTCAGGCACTCCCCTTCGGCCTTTCCACAGCGCCCATAGTGTTCACAAAAATCAATCATGTCAGTGACGGCGGCATGTCTTCGTCCAGAGGGGTCACAATAATACCCTACTTAGATGAACCTCCTCATCAAGGCTGCATCGGCGAATCTATTGCAGCATCGTCTGATGCTTACCATCAGGATCCTGGAGCACCATGGATTGTTAATAAATTTAAATCTAAAGAAATCGCAATTGATTCCCTACCAGCGGATGACCTTCCTGGGGCTCATCATGAACATCAGAGAGCAAAAGGTGTTTCTCCCGGAGGACAAGGCCAGGTCATTACGGGAAGTAACTACACAGGTCCTGGTCACTCAGTCCAACCATTCACTTATACATGCATCCCCTAGGGAAGATGGTGTCGACCTTCAAGGCAATTCCTTAGTCTGTTCCATTCCCACTGCTTCCAGAGATACCTCTTGACGAAGTGGTCAGGTTCCCATCTGCATTTGGAACGCCAGAAGATCCGCATGTCTTCCAAAGTGAGGGTGTCTCTACAGTGGTGGCTGGTTGAGAATCACCTGGCGGTAGGCAGGTCCTTTTGTCCCGTGGTCCTGGATAATGGTAACCACAGACACAAGCCTAAGGGTTTGTGGCCCTTCACTTATGGCTGCAAGTCCTTTTGGTTGACTCTGGAGTCTTCCCTGTCGATCAACATTCTGGAGTTGAAGCTAATGGCTCTTTCGGGCGCCCAGAACATGCATCAGGGTTTTCCGGTCAGGTTACAATCCGACAATGCCACAGCAGTGGCTTATGTCAACAGGAATGGCGGAACCAGAAGTGCAGGAGCAATAACAATGGCAGCACAGATCTTTGCCTGGGTGGAACAGAATGTTCCCATCATCACCACCATTAATATAGCGCCACTAATTTCGCAGCGGTGTTCATCCCAGGCATTCAGAACCGGGAGGCAGATTATCTAAGCAGTGATGCTGGGGGAGTTTTCACTCCATCAAGAGGTCTTCCAGTCATTGATCCTGAGATGGAGTCTCCTAGATATGGGCGTCGAGGCACAACAGGAAGGTCCCAAGATTCTGCACAAGGGCAAGGGAGCCCCTGGCAGTAGCCGTCAACGTCATGACAATGTCCTGGCACTTCCGGTTGGGATGTCTGGTGTCCGAGCGGTCCCGCTCTTAGGGGGGCTGCTTTAGAACGTCCCCATGGCAGCAATGTCACCCAGATAGGATGAAGGAGAAAAGAGGATTTTTATACTTATGATAAATCCATTTCTCTGATTCCATCTGGGGAAACTATGTTCCCTCCCTTCTGCTGTATGTTCTTTGGCCTATCTTCCTTGGGGCTTTATGATTAAACTGAGGAGCTAAAGGGGGTTCCAGAGGGGAAGGGTCTGTCAGCATTGATACATTAAAAAAGTTAAGTGCCACCTCCACGCTCCCCTCATACAACCCATGGTAGCAGTGTCCCCCAGATCGGATGAAAGAGAAACAATATTATCATAAGTAGAAAAATCCTCTTTTTCAATCTGTTTCTTTCCCTGCTCTCTGCCTGTATACCATGGCAAGGTGTCAATTAAAATAAAAATTTATATGTAAACTTCCCAGACTGTTATACCTTTTTCAAACCTTACCTATCCGAATTCCCCCCTATGTATTTAAATTCCTCCAATTTGAGTCTTCTAAATTTATTTGGGCAGGTAGACGCCCACAAGTACGACTCGGGGGTCCTTCAGAGATCCTCACGGGGTGGTGGTCTAGGTATACCTAATTTTAAAAAATACTATCGGCCCAAATCGCTCAATGTGTCCTATGGAACGGTCCTGTTTTTGCTAGGGTCTGGGTAACACTAGAGGCGGAAAGTCTGGGGATGCTCACTCCTGCCTCCCTTTTGTGGATTCCAAGGGCCCGTCGCCCCAAAAAAGCTTTGTCTCATCCCATAATCTCCCACTCTCTGGCTATATGGGACTCATCCATCAGGCTCTATGGTCTCTCTCCGCAGCCATCACCAATTATCCCCCTCTTTAATAACCCTGATTTCCCTCCTGGTCTACACCATTCCGCATTCCTTCCATGGCATTCCCGAAGGATACGTTTCATAAACGACATAACCCGATATAACATTTCCCCAATTTACGGATATTCAAACTAAATTGGGCTTGCCCACACGGATATTTTATCAATTCCTGCAAATTCGCAATTTTCACTCCCTCTCCAAACCACGTCTGTCTTCTCGACATCTCACAACAATTGAAACACTGTGTCTGCGCCAGGCATCGACGTCAGGTCTTATTTCTATTATCTATTCTGAACTAACTGCTCCCTCCACTCCTCCTCGAGACCCTCGTGAGATGTCATGGGAACATGACCTGGGCTCTCCTCTTGATGATGAGGAGTGGTCGGAAATTCGGGACAATGCTGCCTCCAGCTCAATCTGCGTCCGAATAAAGGAAAATGTTTACAAACTTCTTTACCGGTGGTACTATGTCCCTACCCGACTACAAAAGATACTGCCTGATTCCTCTGACAGATGTTGGCATCTATGCTCTGGCGCGGGCTCTTTCTTACATATATGGTGGGACTGCCCGAAACTGATTCCCTTCTGGCGCGAAATTAAAGCGTTGATAGAAATGTTAATTCAACCCCCCTTACCATTCGACCCCAAATTTTTCTTTCTACCCCTCAGGTTCCCCACGGCCACTAGACACCAAAATAAACTTGCTTGTCACATTATTTCAGCGGCCACATGCCAAATCGCCATAGATTGGAAGCAGGCTGCCCCCCCCCCCCCCCCCCCCCCCTTCATTCTCCGCTGTAACTAATAGGATTTGGCATACGTATAGAATAAATTACTAGCAGCATACGAAACACGGCCAAATCTTTTAACAAGGTTTGGGATCCCTGGATGTCTCACTTCCAGTACCGCTCCCCCTTTACCTAATCATACCTCCAACCCTTACGTAACCCTTTCCCCTCCCATCTCATTGCCTCTGGCTCAAAAGGGACTTCCCACGCACCTCCCCTTCTCCCCCTCCACCTCTCATCTTCTCATTCATCTTCCTCTTTCTCTTCCTTCTCCTTTTCTTTTCTTTCTTCTCTTTTAAATATAAAAATGACGGTCCTTATTTCATAGAATGTGTGCTATTTTATCTCTGAAGCACGGAGACATCTACTTCACTATTCAATGTACTGAATATATTTTGTTTGATGTAACATGTATCCCTTTGCATTGATAACTCTTTTTTTGACCATTAATAAACACTTGTTTAAAAAAAAAAAATTATATGTAAAAATGCTAAGAGTTTAGACAAATTACTTAAAATGTACAAGCACTGTCCCTTACAAAGCAACGGTATTGTTCTGGATAGGTAGCAAGACTAGTGGATTGCAACATCAACCAAAGTCTCCAGCGGCCAAATGTGACGTTTCTAGCACTTTTTTGTAAGCTTTGTCACAAATGCTGCTTGATTATATAGTATCGGCACTAGTGATATAGTAAAGTTTAGGTGAGTTTCAGTTTTGTGTAGGGGTTCATAAAAGAAACTAATAAAATTATTTCTAGCATGGGTTCTCATTTAAAAAAATAAAAATAAATAACAGACGGAATTCCTCTTTTTGCTATATATTATACTATATAAGAAGTTTAAGTTAAACATATGCTAATTGTATCTACAGCTATTTCTTCTTGTGACTTCTGACCTCTTATATACAAAGACAAAGTGTATAGAAATAGCCTTTGGTGCTTTTATTTAAGACATGTGAAATGCAAGCATTGACACCCTGTTTATATACTTTTGCTTACATATTTGAGTAACCCTTTTCTTCCTAATAGGTCCTGGTATGAGACCACCTATGGGAGCTCACATGCAGATGATGCCCGGCCCTCCAATGATGCGCCCACCCTCCCGTCCAATGATGCTCCAGTCTCGGCCCGGCATGGCACGCCCTGACCGATAAGCATTTTGTTCAGCATTCTCTACCCTAACAATTCAAGCCCAGTGATGTATGTTATGTCAGAAAACTGTTTGGCCATTATATTCCTAACTTTGGTGTAGTAAAGCAGGTGCAGATATTGCCAAATGTGTATGTATAAGTTTATGCATAACTAGACTACTCCTATTAAAATACATATGCTGTTGTAGGATGAAATGTTTCTCAGTATTGACGTCCGCTCTTCCCAAGTACTAAGTTGTTACACTCCCCCTTTTTTCTTTGTCCTCTGTTCCTTATATCTGAATTCAGTACAACTACTCTTAAAGTGTATGCAAGTACCTTCCTATTTGGGGCAGGTGTCCACATCAGCATAAAACGTATTTTACAAAGTGCATCCGTAACAATTTGGCTGCCTTTCTACACCAATAGCTGGGATTTTTTTTTTTTTTCCTAGTTAAAGTTCCAAAACTTTATTAAATTTTGAAGTGCTTCAATTTTAAATTAAAGATTTTGTGTAATACTTTTTGGACTGCTTTTCTTTTCCTAATACATAAAGGTAAAAACACCACGACAGCCTGTTTGTTTATGTCTATACCTTGGTCATTCCATGTCAAGTAATCCAATGCTATTTACCTTTTTACTTTTATTCTCTGCACACATTTAATACAATAAGGGACTTGAATCTAAATTTAAAATGTTTTATCTCGTGTAGTGTTCAATTTATAATGGTTTGAAGATATAAAAGAATCTGCAAATACACTGTTCAGCTATAAAAGCCACCTGCCTAATACTCTGTAGGTCGTCTATGTGCTGCCAAAACGCTCAAGGTATCCTGTGGCATCGGGCACAAAGACGTTAGCAGCAGATCCTTTAAGTCCTGAAAAGTTGTGGGCGGCTCCATGGCTCTGGCTTGGTTTTTTTTCTAGCACATCCCACCCATGGTCAATCTGTTTGAGATCTCTGTAATTTGGAGGCCAAGTTGTCTGTCATGCTCATCAAACCATTCCTGGAGAATTTGTGTGTGGCAGGGCGCATTATCCTGTTGAAAGAGGCCATTGCCATCAGGAAATACCATTGCCATGAAAAAGGGGGTATACTCAGGGCCGGATTAACCCGAGGTCTAACTGGGCTATAGCCCAGGGGCCTCGGGCATCCAGGGGGCCCTTCAAACTCCTCAGCAGCATTATTGATGGGGCGGGGGCGCCCCCGGCCCGATCGATGCTGCTGAGTACTGTCAGTGCAGTCCTCCGTCCCGGCGCGCTGTAGTCTGCTTACTGAGGATATCTCGCGAGAGTTCATGAACTCTCGCGAGATCTCCTCAGTAAGGAGCTTACAGCGCGCCGGGACGGAGGACTGCACTGACAGGTAAGTGCTTGGGGGGGTCCTCGCGGGGGGTGGGGGGCGGCAGACGGCTCACATTGGGGGGCCTCGCGGGGAATGGAGGGCCCCTTAGCCCAGGGGCCTCCATTCCCTTAATCCGGCCCTGGGTATACTTGACCAGCAACAACGTTTAGATAGGTGGTATGTGTTTAAGTAACATCCACATGAATTACAGGATTGAAGGTTTTCCAGCAGAACATTGCCCACAGTATCACACTGGCTTGTCCTTTCTTTTTTTTTCTTTTTTTTCTTTTTTTTTTTTCTCCCCCAGGTAAACGACATGCACGCACCCTGTCATCCACATGATGTGAAGAGAAAAAAGTGATTCATTGAACCAATCCACCTTCTTCCATTACACCCTGTTCCCATTCTGAAGTTCACGTGCCAATTGTAGGCGTCTTCAGCAGTGTGTACTCTTTCTAAGTACACACTGAAGGGTGGGCAGCTTAGGCAGTGCAAAGTGAGTTGGTACATGGGTCTCCAAATTCCCTTTTTTTTTTCTCCCAGTGTGTAAAGGGACTTTCTGATGTGTCTATTTCTATGTTGTCGTGAAAATAATCCTCCACCATCCTTTGGAAGTTGATAGTACGATCAGGTGGATGTTACATTTTTTGGTCAATTCTTTTAGACCAGACCAGATGTCAAAATGTTGTGCTGAGTCATCTGCATCATCCTGTGTTCTAGACTGAAAAGAGGAGCCATACTGGAGCTTTGGTTCCTGAAATATTTGCCGAGGGGAACCTGCAGTAAGCCATATCATGAGGAAAACACAAAATAGAGCTAGTTTTAAACATTTTTCTGTTATTTCAACAAGCTTTGTTTAATATTGCTTACTTAATTGTAGGTCATAAACACATGAAATGTGGATTAGTGAAGACATCGTATGGGATTTGGGGTATTTGATGTGGCATTGCTGCCAAGATTTGCCTGTTTTAGATGTTCTCTTGGCAATTTTAGAATTTTCAAATGCAATTTGTGTATCTATTACTCATAATTTTGTAAGATAAGAGTTTAAAATTAATGCTATTCACAAATATGTTAGAGTGGAGCAAAGTTTGCATTTTTTGGGAACAATGTTGAAGTCTGAAAAATAAGGATCCTCGTTTCTATAGGTAGGTGGGATTTCTAGAAGTTGCTAAAATGTTCTTCTTCCTTGTAAGAACCTTGCAATTACATGCCTTGGGCGGTTGCTCCTCATTCTATGGGCACTTTGTTTTTGGACAGTTCTGTTTGTAGTGGAGCCATATAGTATATATACCTGGTGCCGGGACGGACGTGCTCTCTGCTGCCGCTCGTCAACGTCACTTCCGGCCCAACAGGAAGTGCTAGGCAACGGAGATGCTAAGCAGCGCTTCCTGTCTGCGGTCAGACCAGCTGACCTCAACTCCCACCAATGAGAGGTCTGGTGCCACTATTTAAACTAGACTCTGGCATCACTAGGGTGCCAAAGTATCTAGACCTATAGTTTGTCTCTTGGCTCCTCTGCTATTTACCTTTATCCTTACTGCCTGCATCTCCTGGATTCTGACCCTTGCCTGCTTTGACTACTCTCTCAGATTCTCCCTGGTTCCTGTTTTGATCTCCTGGTTCTGACCCTCGGCTCCCTGACTACTCTCCTGCCTGACTCCTCTGTACTTCGTTGACTGCACGGATTTGACCTCGGACTGTTCACTACGTTTGTTCACGTTACCTCGTTGGTAGCTACCTGGGAGAACCGCGACCGTCACGTCTCAGCGGCTAAGTTCAAAACTCCCTGCGGGGCTCCCTGGTGAAGACCTGGGGCGTGGTTAGACTCCGCGCCTCCTTGCGTAGCAGCGCTAATACCAGCAGGTAAGGCCTTCCAACTACCTTGCTCGTGACAGAATGTTGATTCAATCAGCACGAAAAGTCCATCAACTTGGGAACCTTTTATATCTTATATGTTCTGGGAAAGAAGTTGAGAGAGACTGTTGCTTGCTCCTACTCTGGATTTGTCCATTTTGCGTTATGCTTGTTTACCTAAATATTATTACATATCCCATTTGTATTGCTGTTACTAAGTAAACTGTTTACATGGTTACAATCAGCCATGTAGAATATGCAGCTTTGTAGGGAGAAGTTTCATGGATATGTAGAGAGACATCTGGTTAAACTTGGGTCTTATTATGTACTAGATGAGGTAGGGCCACTTTCTATATGTAAAGACAATGTAATATAGGGAAGCACCTGCGCATAAAACCACAAGCCGCCTCTTATTCCTTAAACACAAAATCCCCTTTTCTGTGTAACATAAGATACCACCATACAATACAAAAGGAATCAGATTGCGCTATTGGTGTATACAACAAACATACATAAATAGTAAACAACGATCAAAATCACAGTCCCATAAAATGTTCACTTCAAACAGTTAAATTTTCATGCTTGGATGATCCATCCTGATATTCTCCCAAATCCATTAGTGTAGGTTCTATGTAAAAAACATCCAGAGAGATATCTTAGTGTCACTTATATCTGGCAACTAACGGGTAAATTCTATGAATCCCCTATTAGCCAGTGAAATAATATATAGCATGCAGCATCACGTGAAAGAAATGCTCTGTTTCCCTTTTAGGATAAACACTTACTGCAGATGAATCATGTATTTGCTCTTATGTATCATAAAGTGGTCCACTTCCATTCCTTTAAAATCGAAATGCAATATAAAAGAAAAAATATACGTTCCCATGTGTAAAAACGTACATACATTTATTTAAACAATTGGCATCAGCCGCAATGCAACAGATAAAACTTAAAATCAGGACCGCTTGAGAAGGGTGGACTCTTACACCCACTCAGGAAATAGCAGGCATGTAGTTTAGATGTAAAATGTCAGATTACCGGACCGCCGGCTGTTTCAACCACAAGTCCCGCTACCGCTGGATGGAAGGGAGTTCCTTCTCGATTTTTACTGACGTCACCTCCTCCTTTCCGACGCGTTTCAAATGTCAAATCTTTATCAAGGCATAGTTGGTGAACATCCGGACGGACAGTCTTAAATGGTGCGCTCATAATTGACAGAGCATGAACTGAATCAGTATACAATACATCAATCGAATACATTTACATATATTCCCTCATAAAACACCTAATAATAACCCAGGACCTTTTCAAAATGCATGAGTTGTCTAAAATTATACAAACATAATGTTTAAATACCATGAAGTCTGAAACCTCCCTGTGCATATTTTCTTCAGGCATTTAAAAGAGATACATCCCAAAATTGAAGGAAAATAGATAAATTCTGTCATGGATTAATTTTTTCTTTCATTCTTCAAAGAACCATTTTATTTCCAAATCCTTGTTCAAACCCCTAGGGATTAAAGTGCCCATAGAATAAATCGTTTTATCTCATATTTTGCTAATTCTACTTTGGAGTTTTTCTTTCTCCAATCCCCAATCACTTTTTTTATTCCACAAAAAAAAAACTTAATAGCTGTAACATCACAATTATGCACCTCTTTAAAATGGGTGGACAGGGAGTGTTGCTCATATCCCTTCCTAATATTTCTGAAATGTTCACTCCACCTATCTTTTAATTTTCTCCCTGTCCTTCCTATATATTGGGTTCCACAGATGCACTCTACCAAATATACACAATTTTTGGTGTTACATGTTATCATATCCTCAATTTTATGCATATATCCATTGGAATAAGATTGAACTTCTGTGATTTTAGTAGAGTGACACCTGGTATTTTTACAAGTTAGGCAAGATCCACACCTAAAGAATCCCTCAGGGGTTGGCCTCTGCCAACCCCTGAGGCTCTTCTGGTACAACAGCAATTTCACATTTAAAGGGGTCTACAATCCAACTGACAGCATGTGAATCGGCAGCATTACCCCCAGGAACTTCATTTTTACCCCATTTGGGGTAATTTACCCCTGTTCCCTGACCACTGAACTAGAGTCCTTAGTGTTCAGTTTAAGCTGATACTAGGTTGGCCACTAGATGGAGTTTAGATATAAACTTTTTCATATATTAAACAACAATGCTGAAGGCATAACAAGGGAGATGAGGATGTTGAGTAGAAACTGTTGGAGGAGGCCTGAGATGTGGAGGAGCCTCAAAGGGAGGAGGAAACAGGTCATTTGGTAGAATGCACTCCTTCAATTCTATCACGATCTTCACCAATCAAATGCACAACTTCAAAACACTACACAGGAGATGAGCACTACCGTCACCCGTATTGAGCAAAAATTGGACACTTCCCTCACCACAAAGAATTCCATGATCACAGGCATCTGCAATATACTTTCCTGTCTCACTGACCTTGTTTCCCAATATGTAACTTCCAAATGTCACATGTTTCCTCTCCATTCCCGTTGGCACAGTACCTCCCTTATGTCAAATGTCCTAACTTATTCACACAAGACCCTCTGCCACATCATCAAACACCATTTTCTCCTGGTTATAGTCCCCACTTTTCCAATGCTGCCCCACTACCCTCTCCAACCCAAGTGCATTCTTTTGACCCAAACCCATTTTTGCAATTGCATAATTTAGCACTACCATTCACTTATTTACAAACCAAGTCAGTCCATCCCCAGCTCCCTCTGCCTACTCCCCAGGCCCCTCTGCCTACACCCCAGCCCATTCTTCCTACACTACACAAGTCTTTCTCTTAAGCCCCCTCTGCCTACCTCCCAGCTTCTTCTGCATACCCCCCAACCACTTCTCCACTCCTCCCAGACCCTCTTCCTCCCTCCCTAGCTTAGTCTTTCTCCCAAGCCCAATATGCCTACCCCCGCCCCCAGCCGCTTCTGCAAGATTGTAACAATTACTTACACTAAAAGTAGGTGAATAACACATATTGCTTGTAGCAATTTAAACCATTTACATTAGTATGCAGTGCATGACAAACCTATATAAAACATAATATAAATATAACTCTTAGAAATGGTGGGGCTCCAAAAATGTAAACTAGACCGTGGCGCATGCTTTACGTCTGAAGATATGTGAATTTCTGCGTGTGCTAGAGCACAACTCACATGCATGTGCAGGTAAATGCAATCATTGCACATTTCTTTCCGGTCTCCACCCCTTTCACACTCCCATTTACTCCCAAAGTGTAGTAAGCTCTCTATGCGCTCCAAGGTGCACGGAACAGGACTACGTTCATGGCCATAGCTCTCTTTTCTGGACATGCACAGTGTGATTTTGCATACGATGCGGTCAAAATTGCCAGATACATGCCTTGATGAATCAGGCCCGGGGTGTTCTTTGATGCTGAGCAGTACATCCCAAAAACAATTAAATATTGCTTAAAATCCCAAGTGTTTCAATATGAATACAATTGTGTTAAGAGCAGTACAGTGACATCTTTAGTAAGCATCCAAAAAACAGGGTGCTCTTTGACTCTGAGCAGAATACACATCCAAAATATATATGACCCATAGATTGTAAGCTTGCGTGCAGGACCTTCTCACCTTTGTCTGTTTTACCCAGTTTGTTTATTAGTTTATTATGTTTGTCCCCAATTTGTAAAGCGCTACGGAATATGTTGGCGCTATATAAATGATGATGATGATGACCTGCAAACTGTATTTGTTCTAGGGAAAAGGATTGCCACCTAGCAACAGCAGGTGGGTTAGGCAGCAAGCCTCCTGAATATGCTGAGGTAGAGGTAAGTATTTTTAACTGATGTCAATTTGAAGTGCAGGAATTTTCTTTAGTCGCAAGTCATAGAAGATGAGTAAAAGGCGTTTCGCAAATCTTCGGCCATTACTTGGTAAGTCTGTATTTTGCTTATGTCGCTGCCATACTGTTTGTTTTTATGTAGGTTTTGTCTGTGTACGTGTTATGAACATTAATGAAATGTATCACACCCCTAGCAGCTACATGGTGCTCAGCTCATACCTTTGCTAAGCATTATTGGAGACCAACCGATCTACAAAACATCAAGTTTCTTAAGAACCACCAGGTATGTGGTGGTCTACCCACCTGCTGTTGCTAGGTGGCAAGCCTCCCGAAGAACAAAACACCAGTTTGCAGGAATCTATGACCTGCAAACTGAATTTGTTCTAGTGAAAAGGATTGCCACCTAGCAAAAGCTCCCACCTTTTCTCCTTTTTGCTAGGACTGTTGCTTCCTCTTGAGACTCTGGCCCTGAGTCATTAAGGAAAGTAAGGCAAAAAAAGGAGTAAATGCTCTCTGGGACAAACAATCTTACAATGCAAGGGGTGCAAATTAGTTTATTTTAATACTGACTGTTTATTCATCTAGTACACAAATAATTGATAACTTTATTTTAACATTGAAATTTATAGTTGATCTAGGACATGCCCTACCCCAACTATAAATCTCTGTCCACATTTAAAATTTACGGTCCCCCTCCAATGCAACATGGTTTTGCCCAGGCACAAAGTTAAACTTTTTTTATGCTTTACTCTCCTTAATGACTCAGGGCCTATGTTTGGGTATTAATAATCTTTCCTACTATGTGAAACTACAAGTCCCAGCATGCTTTGCCAATATATAGCAGCTTATTGCTGAAAGGGTATGCTGGGACTTGTAGTTTCACAACACCTGGAGTGTCACAGGTTAGCCAACACTGCTCTAGGTGCAGCAAGGGACCAAAAGAAGCCTCAGGCAACCACCCTTTCATGCACCTGCTATAGCCTATAAATTGATTGAGCAACTTTCATTTCTTTATTTGTCTGAGAGGCATGTTGGTGTCAGTAGCTGAAGGGGAGTGCTGACATTGGATTGCTATTTGGAGGTTTCTGGGGTACCTCTTTGGTAAGTTGGCTCTCAATTTAAAAACACATATGTATGGCCCAAATATATGGGACTCTGATTGTTTAGAGTTAGGACCACCCTATTAGCAAAAGCACCGTGGAGAGGTGGGTGGCTTAAACATACATTTGCAAATGTGTAACTGAGACTTTTGCATTTTTATCTACAGTAGAAATAGCAGATCCTTTGCTGGCTATAGCAGTGAGCTGGGGGAATTCTTTTTGTGTGTTTGTTCCTTTTAGGATAACCCCACTATTTCATGCACCTGCTATAGGCCATAAATTGATTGAGCAACTTTAATTTCTTTATTTAACCACTAAAAAGGAACAGAAGTAATCTATTACTCGTTATCACAATTCTTTCCTAAATTTAAGTGACCGCTATTTTTCCAGCCTCTTACGCTCCTAGTTCTAACAGCATATAAACTGTTACTATAAGTTGTCGGTTAAAGTTCAAATAAATTGTGTTTTCTTGGTTATGTGTTCTCTGTGTTGTGTTGGTTATGTGTTCTTTGGTCTTTCGACACAATTTTAAAGGTGCCAGAACTCTCAAGCTCAAGGGTTACCTTTTTTTTTTTTTTAACACTTTTCCTTTTCCTGTTTTGCCAACAGCGAGCTTCTGAAAAATCTGAACAGCAGTGCTCTGGTGTGCTCACGTGACCTAAAGTGCACGCGATTTGCAATCGCCTACCGGTGTTAGCGGGTGCCTGCTCACATGTGCACATTGCTCCATTTTGGTTTTTTTGCCAATGGAAGTAAAAATCATTCCACTTTCCTCTGCCTCAGCATTTAGGGAGGCTTGCTGCCTAAACCACCTGCTGTTGCTAAGTGGCAAGCCTCCCGACAAACAAAATATATGTTTCTTGCTATTAGCATCCCAAGTATTTTAAACTAAATACAATTGTGTGAGGGACGGTATCAGTGACATCTGTAGTAAGAGGCCAAAAAACAGGGTGTTCTTCGACTCTGAGCAGCACACCACCCGCTCCATAAAAAAATTAATTGTTTTTTAAAGAGCCAATGGTCTAAATTTGAAATATATAGTGAAGCAGTGTCAGAAGAATTGTAGGGTAATGAACCTCCTTTCCCTATATCATTGGGAATTCATCTGGTGTAGCTCCATCTTCAAGTAGCATTACTCCTCTTATCAACCATTAATCAGTCTACAGATCAGGAGCATCCAGTTACATTACTACCAGTACTGGCAGTAGTAGTACTTTTTCAACCTGGAATAGTAAAAATGGTTATGTGGGAACAAAATGTAAGAAAGCGTGTTCAAAATCCAAACACTGGTTTATAATCTAAAAGAAAACATAAATTCTTGATGTAAGGAATCAGGGGAGAAGTTTCTGATAAATATGATTTGTCCAAAAATATGAAAATGGGTAACATTCCAGATACACCATCTGAAGTGACAAGAGCCAAAAAAAGGCTAAGACCATGCCCACTTTTTGCTAGTAGGGCTCTTTCTACTGCTGGTACACGTACTAGAATGCCCATTGCAAAAGAGAGTATCCAAGATGGACATGCATCTTCCTTCACTTCTCATACCCCACCTTCTCGCTCATAGAGTAGGTTTGTCACCTCCAAAACAGCCACATCAGTGCACGAGAAGAACACTGATGCTGAAGAACAACTTGGACACTCAAAGAATCTTGAGTAGAGTCTAAGGGGATCTATGAGTGCTACATGTGTGTCGGATGTTTAATTCTGACACTGTAATAGAGCAGCATCCATTCCAAATTCCTCAACCATTTGGAAATGTGAGGATAAGTAGTAATGATGATGATTTAAACCTATAAAGTGAGGAGATAATTGTGGATCTCAAAATGAATGTGTTGTACTTGAACAAGATAATAAGGATGATAATTGTGTTGAAGTAAAGCAGCTATCAGTGGTACCACAGCATGCCCAAGGGTATAAGACCAAAACATCACTTCTTGTGATTGGAAATATTTTTATCCCAACCCAGACAACATTTGTAGACATCTGTAGCATTTGTGATGCCACAATAAGTAGAGGTAGGGAAGTTGATCATCTAGGCACCCCCTCCCGGTTACATCATTTGCAGTAAGTTCATTCAAGTAGTTTTTCAGAAGCTGGAAAATTGTGTATAGTATCAAATTGCCTAGCATCAGCTAGCAGCTGAATGGATAGAAACCTCATGCAATCTTTACTGTCAACACCTTCATCATCATCATCCTCATCCTCATTATTAGTACGTAGAACAGCGTCCAAGTTTCCAATTCAAACTGACTCACATAATGTATTCAGTTTCCATCAATGCATCAGATTTTAGCTGATTAGTTGAGGTCATGTATTCAAGCTACCAAATTCCATCTCAATTACATTTCTCCTGAACGACAATATCCCCAGCTGTAGCTGGAGGTTTATGAAAAAATAATTCAGTCCCTATAAAATGCCATTGTACCGACTATCCATTTAACTATGGATATGTGGGCAAGTGGTACTGGTCAAAACTACATGACCATGACAAAACAATGGTAGGTGTATCACCATTAGCAGCAAAAGCAGCAGAGCTGGTTTCGTTATCCTCCTCATTCCAGCAAAGCAGTGATACCACACAATGCCAGGTCATTCACAGTCAAGCTAATCTATGTATTGCTGTTTTCACAAAGAAACCTACCGGTGTTGTAAGAACTCCGGAATGTCATAGCAGAATGGCTCATGCTGCTAAGACTTTTCTTAGGACTCCTCTTTGCGAACATTGTGTGTGCACTATGACTAAGTGAGTTTCAACACATACCAGGGCTTACACACACAATAAACTTGATAGTGCATAATTTCATACATAAATGAGAGGTTCGTGCAGGAGATGCTGTCCTAGGCATGTAAAACATTTTGGGCATTTTTGACATTCAGAGACTGCATGTAGAACATTGCAGAGCTGCAAAAAAATATCTTCCTTGCCACCAACTGAAGCAAGAGGTAGTATCAAAGTGGAATTCCATACTTTATTTGCTTCAGTGACTAGAGCAGAGTTTCCCAAACCCAGTCCTCAGGGACCCCTAACTGCATGTTTTCCGGGTCATAAGTAGAATATTAGTATCACCTGTACATCTTTCAAAGCGTAGTGGTCAGTAATGAATACATCTGCGATCCAGCAAAGAGGTATGGAAAATGGGCACTGTTAGGGGTCCCTGGGGACCAGGATTGGGAAACACTGGACTAGAGGAACAGAAACTAGCCATCTTGACCTACACTTCAAGTCATGAAATAAGGAGAGAAGGGACATGTTACCTTACTCAAGAACACTCGAGAATCTTTTCTGTTTTATGCAAGATACTCAAACCATTTGAAATTGTAACAAATGAAGCGAGCTTAGACACTGCCAGCCTGATTCAAGTCATACCCCTAATTAAACTACCGGAAAAGCAGCTAGAGAAGGTGAACGAGAAGATGAAATTTAGCAATTATGCTTAGAATTTTAACCTTATAGATAAAGTTATTTATTCACTTCGCCAGGACCCAAGGGTTTGCAGCATCTTGAAATTGGATCACTACATTTTGGAAACCGTGCTTGATCCTAGGTTTAAGTCATATGTAATGTCTTTCTTTCCAACTGACACAAATGTTTACAGTTGCAAACAGCTCCTTGTGAGCAAGCTGTTGACTCAAGTCGCACATGATACGTCCTCTGCTCCAGCTTCTCCTACAAACACTACTGCCAGAAAAAACTTCCCTTCTCTAACATCAGGTGAGGCTTAAAAGAAATGCCTAAATATATTGATACCCCTGCCATGTTTCCATCTGATACACCTTGTACTAGTGGAGGATTAATTTAATGGCAATGTACAAATTAGCATCTCAGACAGTCCTTTTGAATTCTGGGAGGTAAATAGTGTTTAGCACAGCCGGGAACATTGTGAGTGATAGTCGAAGGAGACAACTTCCTAAAAATGGAGAAAAACTGGTGTTCACCAAAATTAACTACAAATTGTATGAGGAATACCGTTGTAAAGTTAGAATCCATAGGGGGTGAACTAATATTGTGTGCGGATGATCTTGATATCAGTTGTGAAGATACTGGGTTTTCTGGCCCAATTCTACCCACTTCACTCTGGCTGGCCACCCACAGGTGCATTCCTAAGCCAGGGCAGCCTACCCAGTCCCTTCTATCATTCTTATTAGTCACTCAGGCAAATGCTGTTAGAAAGTAAAACCAATACATTTATTGTAACAAAAACAATCACTAGATTATTATATACACACAATAAATAAATGCCAGGCAGGTTTAGCACATTTATCTGTCCCTTACCCCACTTGCTTAATGAGTTACAGTCACCTGACTGTCCGGACTTGACGACCCATGGATCTGCCGATGTATTTCACTGGTAGAGAACGGCAACTCTAAAACCAGCCACCCTGCAGTTTCCAGTCCAAGAATGGGCCCAAGGACAATTCCATTTTGCTCTATTTTACATTATTGCCTTGCTGTATTATCCTCTGTTAAATGGTACACTGGCAACAGCTAAGCATTCATTTGCTTCATTTTCAGAAGTCAACAATATTAGGTCGACAATTCAGGTGTCCACAATATTAATGGGTTGACAATTTAAATGTCAACAGTATTTTCGGGTTAGGGATACTATTGTCAACCTAATGCTGTCTACATTTGAACTTTCGGCCTAACATTACTGTCAAAATCATTATTGTCGACTTTCCAAGCCTGTCTATATTGGGGTGTCTACCATATAAATGTCGATCATGTAACTGTTGAACATATGTATCACACCCAGGTGGGAGGGCCCAAGGAAAATGCCCTCTTGCACTATTTTACATTATAGCCTTAGTCTATCATCTAGTGTAAAATGTCTACTGATGCACAATAGTGATATCACTGCCCATCTAATTACTTCCACTGCTATCCTACTTGGTCTATCTTCTTTTCTAAAATGACAAATTAATTGATCTAGACATCTGGGATGAGGATGATAATGAGGCTTATGTTATTGTCACCAGTGAGATAGATGACCACTGTTAGCCAAATGCCCATTAGTACAATTTGTAAATCCCTATTCATTCTCCAGTTCAACAAATGGATGATTTTTACCTATTTTTCACACAATTTATAATTAAATCCAAAACCAAATTCAAAACACATGAGAATTTGTGGGCAAAACCAAATCAAGAAAATAGTTTTAGAACCAAAGCCATAACAAAAAGATGCTTTTAGAACCAAAACCAAAATACAGGCTCTGCTCAGATCAAAATTAATACTGAAAGGCATAAAGAAGCAATTATGAGAAAATGGAAATAGTTTTTTTTAAAATGATTTTTTTCAAGCAAACTGATTTACATTATGGAGACATGTAATTATAAAATGAAAGGGTATTCTTAGTAAACAAGCATAGTTTAAGAGCATATATGCCAGTAATAGCATACATTGATGAAGGGGTGGGCAGGTCACCCAGGAATACATAAGAATGTGACCAAGTGTTTCTGGATAAAGATACTATGCTGGTGCAAGTTGTTTTTCTACCATATTTATAATGATGTGATCCATATGCTGCTTTTATTCGACTGAGTGAAAAGAGTTGAAGAGATGCACCATTACCACATAATTGCATATTTTTGACCAAAAGATTATTAAGCCTCCTACCACGTCAAGGCAGACTCTTGCAGCAGGGCCCTAACCTATCCAACCTAACATTATTCTTTATCTTCTAAGAGTCTATTTCTTTTTTTATCCAATCTTTGATAAATATTATCATAGTTTTTACTAAAATGCTGTTATATCTGACATTATTTTAATCTGTTCAGTACACATCTTCCTAATTAGCCCACATATTCCCATAGTGCCCTGTGCAATACAGTATTTTATCTTCAAGTAGCCTGATTGATCTTCTTATTGGCTGCTTTAATACCCTAATATATTTATATTTTATTCTGTTTAGTTCTATCTACTTACATTGTCTTTTTCTGATGTATCCTAACATATACTAACATTACAGCTACGTATAACTTTGTTTCTATCAATTCATTAAATATATGAATATGGTCTACTTCAGTTGCTGCTTACTATTTTAATCATCTTTTTTCTACTTTACTGCATGCCATATTTAACTATAATATATTATCTATCCTATATAATGGCTTTATATTGTTCCTATGATATATGATCTTATTATATCTGAGTATTTGTGAAATAAGAGTCATTTAGATTAATTGTTTGGCCAAAAATACATCTGAAAAATCTAGAAAAGTCCCTGCAATCACCGCTGGGCATTGTGTATGAGTATTTCATTTTAACACAGTGCTCTCAGTATCTCTAGGATGTATTTACTCTTATAATGTTGTATCTGTGTCTACATCTTTAGCTCTATTTGTAAGAATAATTTTCTGATTAATTTTGGTTATTTTTGATTGGGATTGCTGAAATATTTTGTTATGATTTTGTAATAATGTGTTACTCTACAGTAAGCAAAAAGGAAATTGAAGGGCTGAGGCGGGTTACAGAGATGACACTGTTTTCTGGCATATCTCCTTAACGATTCGCCATGATGGCTTTTACGTTCTCTTTGCCAAGCCCAGTGGTCTTCGGCTCTCATCACCTAATAAGAAACAAAACAATAAAACTGTGATTCAATTGGCTCACAGTCTATTAGTTGGACATCCCTACTCTAGAATAGAGGTGCACATCTTGTGGGGTTCAAAAACTGTTTTCAAGGACTGTCAGATATGCAAAACATGCTATTGGGAATCACATTTTTGTTGACCACCATTGCTCTGGAATACAATGCTTTTACTTCATATTGACAATAGAAAAATGTTGAAAAAAACTTTCCATGCACAATGAGGAAAGCATTCCCTTTTTAATTTAATATCCCTGAAAAATGTTTGACCTTATTCCAAGTGACAATATGCACAGCCCTGTGAGTCGATGCTTTACTGTTTAGATATTCAGAGCAGGATACTAGGAAATACTAAGAGACACCCCGAACTACAGAGGGACAATTTCATTTTGTTTATAGTTCCCTAATGTTGGGTAGTTTACTGTTTTCATTTGCAGAGAATCCCCTAGAAAGACCAGTAGCCCACTTCTCTTCATGCTCATATGTAGTTGTTTTTACCTCAAATATTCATAATTTATTATTTACCACTCAATGCCCATCGGTAGCTATTTAACTGTCAACTGTCAATGTTCATCAGTAAATATACAGTACAGTATCGTCACATTACTGCTACCTCCTTGTTTTCTACTACAGCCACCTCAATCTCTGAACCAGTCTTTTCTTAGAAACACTTCCTGCACAGCTTTCTGTGTCACATAATGTGTGCTCTTCATGGCATTCTAATTGAGCAAGGTCAATAACAATTTAGAAAGTGAGAGAACTCACACTTGTGTTGGCTTGATATTAAGCACTACTAGCTAGGTATTACAATTAATCCACCACCATTTATCCTATATACTATAACTGTGTCAGGAAAACCCAAATACATTACACAGTACAGTGCATACAGAGGTGTTTTTCCGCTGAACCCCATCATGGTCCATGAATTTCTTCTACTTATCCTACTATTTTACACACCTTCACATTGCTCCAGAGTTACAAGTGTTTGGAGCTACAATCTGTTCCACAAGGCTTCAGCTTCTTCAATGGTATAAGTCGTGCAGCATAGGAACAGATTGTGCGGTACCATAGCTCTTCCTCCTCCATTTTATTTGCAAGCAACCTACAGAAACAAGACCATAAGGAGTAGATATGCTTGTATCATAGAATCACCAGGTTTACAAAACATGTTTTAATTGCCAAGTTTATAGAAGAACTGCCATATATTTCACAGTTCCTTTTCTATTAAGTGCAGGCTATGAATACACTGTGGTGTGGAAAAGACAGGGTATATTTATCATAGCGGTAGAGCCCTTTTCTGATGAAAATGCTCTAAAGGAATCTTTTTTACTCTGCTTAATGTGTTAATGAGATTTCCACCAACAATAACTACTCCAGCGATAGTCTAATTTTTCATATATCTAAATATCCAACACGATCCCTGTTCTGTTATCGACATCTCAGGATGGCATTAACAGAAAGAATGCATTGAAAAATATCATTAGCAAATAGATTTTCACTAAGAATGGTGCTATTGTTCTGGCCCCAGAAATACATAGTATTTATAGGGGAGGGAATAGATATGATATAGCATATTTCATATATATATATATATATATATATTGTAACAAAAGGAGGCATTTAGCTGGCAATATGCAGATAAAGCAGGGAAGTAGAGTAAAACATTGGCACAGTTATGTACCTAGGTGGAGATTAAACCAGGTAAAAACATATGTGTAGTTTAAAATTGATTTACTTACATGATTTAAAAGCTGCTTCCTCTCAGCAAACAGATAGGGTGGGTCTGATAGTCTAAACAGAACCAGGGATGGGCATTTCCTTTTAAAGAGAAGGTGGGTGTGTCATCTGTCCATCAAGCTAGGCCTGTGGGAGGAGTGTCAGGTATAAAACCCTGCTTGTTTCATTGTTCAGGGAGACTAACGCTGGGGTAGCTGGCTAGTCTTGAGAGAGAGCTGGTCTATGTATAGCAAGCATTTAGGGTCTCCATAATTGCTGTGAAAGTTTACGGTGTCAAAACATTTATTACCATCCTGACAATAAAGAACCATAAAAAGGAAGAAGTTGTACGCGTGTGCTTCACCAGTAGCGGGCTCTTGCCACAAGTGGTGTCAGGAGTGGGATGCTCCGGGAAGCAAGTTTCCGCTACCCAACCCGCGCACACGTCAACATGGAGGAAGTACTGAGAACCCTCGTGAATGTGGCCGCTGCGCAGCAACAGCAGGAAGCTCAGATGCTACAAGTCGCCGAGGCACAGGTGGAAAACACAAGGCTCTTAAGAGAAGAGTTAAGCCAGGTGAGGCATGACAGAAATGAACCACCTGGTCTTGTACTCCTGAAAATGTCACCAGGTGATGACATAGAAGCGAATCTGGTGTCCTTTGAGAGACTTGCAAAAAGGGCAAAATGGCCTCCTAAAGATTGGGCTGAGAGACTGGCGCCATACCTGACTGGTGAAGCTCAGCGAGCTTATATGGATCTAGATGAGGAACGGGCCTCTGATTATTCGTGCCTAAAATCTGAGATATTGGCTCGCATTGGAGATTCCGGGCCAGGCCGAGCCAAGCGCTATCACCAATGGCGCTATGATAAAGAAAAACTGGTCAGAGCGCAAGTCGCTGAGCTTTCTAAAATTTTAAAGAAATGGCTGCAGCCTGAGGAGAATTCGCCTTCTCGGATTATTGAAGTTCTGGCGATAGATCACTACATCAGGGGGCTGAACCGCGATTTGCAAAGGTGGGTGCTGCAATCAGACCCACAAACTTACGAAGAGCTTGCCACCGTGGTAGAAAGGTTTTGTGCGCTACAGCAAATGACTAAAGAACCTGCATTTGTGCCAAAGCCGCTGCCGCGCCAAAAGCCAGGTTTGACAATCCTTGCTACAGGGCCCAATGGCAAAACTGCTACGGACAGAGGGCCAGGTGCAAAGCTGTCTAATATGAAGTGTTTTGAATGTGGTGAGCCAGGCCACTTTAAGGCAGAGTGTCCTAAACTACAGGAACCCATGGACTTTTCCGTGGCACGTATTGGGCCTGCATTTCCAAGCTGTTTTACCATGAGTCCCACATCAGGAAGTCTTTGTTTGTTCCGGGTGACTGTGCTAATCAACCAAAACCTTGTCCTGGCCTTGGTTGACTCGGGGAGTGAACTCTCATTGGTTTCCAGCTCTGCCTTACCCGAAACCATAACTTCTCAGTTGCCCAAGGTGAAGGTTCTTTGCGTACATGGCACAACAGAGGAGTATGAAAGAACAATACTACCAGTCACACTCAAAGACAAAACTGTTATGGTGGTAGCTGCCATAGCACCTAAACTCCCATATCCACTCATTTTGGGGCGAGACTTCCCACTGTTTAATGAGGTCCTTGGTGAGCGGATCCAGCCAGACATGCCGGCAACTGATGCAACGGTCGGTAGCCCGGTCTTAAGAATCCAGAACATCTGGACATCGATCTTTGGGAACCGCCAAACCCGAATGCCATCCTGGGAGTCACAGCAGGAGTTCCACAAAAGCATCCACCTGTGGGGAAACATGGACAGTCCAAACTAGCATTGGTCGGTGATGTCGCAGATGAGCCCACCCCGCCTGTAAGTGAGGATATGGACTGGTCCGCAATACCAATTTTGTTTCCTCTGCAGGACTTTGCTCGAGACACCCTTAATGATGCCACTTTGGAACATGCCTTTAAAAGTGTGACTGAGGTAAATGGGGTAGCGAAAGCCGCCCAGCCTGCAGAAGGTATACCATATTTTATTGTTAAAAATAATTTCTTGTATAGAATTGCTACTGTACAGGGGGAAAAAGTAGAACAATTAATGGTTCCTCAGGTCCATGTACCCCTAGTGTTAAAAGCAGCACATACACATGTCTGTGGGGGACATCTAGGGGAGGATAAAACACGGGAACGAGTTCTGCTTAGGTTTTACTGGCCCGGTGTACACATGGCAGTGAAAAAGTATTGCCGGTCCTGTCCCATTTGTCAGAGAACCTGTCCCAAACCCATGTACAGGGCACCTCTCATTCCAATACCAATAGTACAAGTTCCCTTTGAACGGATAGCTATGGACCTTGTGGGGCCACTGGAAAAATCAGCACGTGGGCACCAATATATACTAGTGGTGCTTGACTATGCAACCAGGTATCCAGAGGCAATTCCCCTACGAAACATAAAGTCCAGCACCATATCTAAAGAACTGGTATTGATGTTTACACGCTTGGGAATACCCAAAGAAATTCTCACAGACCAGGGTACTCCATTCATGTCTAAACTGATGAAGGATATGTGCCAGTTGCTAGGGGTTACAGTGCTTCACACCTCTGTATACCATCCACAAACAGATGGCTTGGTGGAACGCTTTAACCGCACATTAAAGCACATGCTCAGGAAAGCAGTGGCTCAAGAGAAAAAAGATTGGGACACTCTTATTCCCTATTTGATGTTTGCCATCCGTGAGGTACCTCAAGCTTCAACAGGGTTTAGTCCCTTTGAGTTATTGTTTGGGAGACAGCCCAGGGGTATCTTAGATATGTTAAAAGAAGGCTGGGAGCAGCAAGGTCCCAGGGAGCCAAATCTGGTACAATTTGTGTCCCAAATGTATGAGAGGCTAGGAAAGATAGGCCCATTGTGCAGCAACATGTAAAAGAGGCTCAGGAACGACAGAAGAAAAGTTATGACAAAAGTGCTGTTGTTCGATCTTTCAAGCCTGGGGACAAGGTCCTAGTCCTGGTTCCTACCCAGGAAAGCAAACTTTTTGCCCATTGGCGGGGTCCATATGAAGTTCTGGAGGCTGTCGGTCCTGTCAATTACAGAGTCCGCCAGTTAGGTAGGAGAAGGGAGGAGCAAATATATCATGTGAACCTCCTTAAACCCTGGCATGATGAGGAAACCTCTCCTCAGGTAGTGAGTACTGCCATTGAAAAGTCTGAAGTGCCCATAGAGCCAGCCTTGTCCATTCAGCAGAGACAACAGACTGAAGAAATGATTCGCCGGAACAGGGATGTCTTCTCTTCAATTCCTGGGCGCACTACCTTAATCGAACACGACATTGTCACTGCACCAGGAGTCATTGTAAAGCAGAAGCCGTATCATATTCCAGAAGCCAGACGGGTGGACGTGAGAAAGGAGGTCGAGTAGATGCTCCAGTTAGATGTAATTGAAGAGTCCACTAGTGAATGGAATAGTCCCATTTTGCTTGTCCCGAAACCCAATGGGACAATTAGGTTCTGCAATGACTTTAGGCGCCTAAACAGTATGTCGCAGTTTGATGCCTATCGGATGCCACGTGTGGATGAACTAGTGGAAAATCTTGCTGGTAGCAATTATTTAACAACCCTTCATCTAACAAAGGGTTATTGGCAAGTTCCCTTGACTTCCACGGCCAAGCCAAAGACTGCATTTTCCACCCCTGATGGTCTGTATCAATATAAAGTCCTACCCTTTGGGTTGCATGGGGCACCTGCCACCTTCCAAAGGGCTATGAATAAATTGCTACGACCTCACACAGCTTATGCAGCTGCTTACTTGGACGATATAGTGATTTATACCCCAGACTGGGGATCACATTTAGCCAAAGTTGAGGCGGTCTTATCTTCATTACGGTCCGCAGGGTTAACAGCTAACCCAGAAAAATGTGCCATAGCCATGAGAGAAGCCAAATATTTGGGGTACATTGTTGGTCGAGGGCATGTAAAACCCCAGCTAGACAAAGTGGAGGCAGTCAAAAATTGGACAAGACCAGAGAAAAAGTCACAGTTAAGAACCTTTTTAGGCTTAGTAGGTTACTACATGCGGTTTGTAAGCTACTTCGCCACTAGAGCTGCTCCACTTACGGACATGTTAAAAAAAAGTTGTCCAGATAGATTAACCTGGTCTGACTCTGCAGAAACCGCCTGGTCTGATCTTCGGTTAGCTCTTTGTTCCTCTCCAGTTCTACAAGCACCAGATTTTACCCGGAGGTTCTTCCTCCAAACTGATGCTTCAGGTGTTGGCTTAGGTGCAGTCCTGTCACAGGAGAAGAATGGAGTAGAAAATCCTGTCCTGTACCTAAGTCGTAAGTTGCTTCCAAGGGAACAAAAATATGCCACTGTGGAGAAAGAATGTCTCGCCATAAAATGGGCTACAGAAGCTCTGCGCTATTATCTCCTAGGCAGAGAGTTCATCCTAATAACAGACCATGCACCATTAAGATGATTGCAGAACAACCGGGAGGTAAATGCCAAGGTAACCCGCTGGTTCTTGGCACTACAACCTTTCAAGTTCTCAGTAGAACATAGGCCTGGGATTCTACACAAAAATGCAGATGCGTTGTCCCGAAAATATGCGCTCCTCGCAAAGTCCGCTTCCCCCTACTTGGAGACGCTAGGGGGAGGGATATGTAATAAAAGGAGGCATTTAGCTGGCAATATGCAGATAAAGCAGGGAAGTAGAGTAAAACATTGGCACAGTTATGTACCTAGGTGGAGATTAAACCAGGTAAAAACATATGTGTAGTTTCAAATTGATTTACTTACATGATTTAAAAGCTGCTTCCTCTCAGCTAACAGACAGGGTGGGTCTGATAGTCTAAACAGAACCAGGGATGGGCGTTTCCTTTTAAAGAGAAGGTGGGTGTGTCACCTGTCCATCAAGCTAGGCCTGTGGGAGGAGTGTCAGGTATAAAACCCTGCTTGTTTCATTGTTCAGGGAGCCTAACCCTGGGGTAGCTGGCTAGTCTTGCGAGAGAGCTGGTCTATGTATAGCAAGCGATTAGGGTCTCCATAATTGCTGTGAAAGTATACGGTGTCAAAACATTTATTACCATCCTGACAATAAAGAACCATAAAAAGGAAGAAGTTGTACGCATGTGCTTCACCAGTAGCGGGCTCTTGCCACAATATATATATATCTTTTTTTTCCTGCAGCGTTAAAAGGAAAAAAAAATCTGTGCGGGTTTTCATCCGTTAGAGCGACTGTTTTTAGGTAACGCCACGTTAAAACTCGTGCAATTCAATTTGAAATCTTGGAAACCCGCCCCCGCATGCTAACTATTGGTCAAAGCGAGTTTTTTCATGGGAGTGGAGGGGAGGGTCTAACGCGGCCATCTGGAATATAAAAAAATAACGCTGCCACCAGCAAACTGTCATTTGCTGATAGTTGTTGGCTGATTTGGTGACTGCATAGCATCTGGCTTGTGAGTTTTCCTCAGTGCAATTGGAATTTGCATAGATTAGCATTACACTACACACTACTTCCTACTATTTAAATAAATACATACATTTTTTCTTTAAATTTTAATTTTAATAGAATACACTTCATACACATTAATACATACATACATACATATATACCCACTTTTACAACACATAACACCCCACATACATATACATACATACATAACTATAATTTGTATACCTCTAAAATTGGTGTCTTTTTTTGCAGGAGTCACACAACCACATACATACCCACCAAATCTGTATTTGTTGTTTTTTTTGTATTTTTCTGAACTTTGCAAAAAAAAATTTTAGCATTAGGATAGGTTTTTGAATTTCAGATAGGCCAAGTATTTCTTATAACCTAGAGCAAAATAATTGTACCATTGTGGTATAGGTGTAACACGCCACTCTCCTGCGGCTAACCTGAGCATCTACTTATTCCTGATTCCCCGCTTTCTTCCCCGGCTGTCAGGTCGGCAAACGCCTCTGCGCATGAGCGAGTGATCATCTCACCTGTGCTCACCTGCTCCGCTCATCCATTGGTTGCCTCTCACTTATAAGGCTCCTCCCAGCAACTCTTAGTGCTGGTTCTTCCCATCAGACTCCTGGCCTGGAAGCAGCTCATGCACTCCCGCGTGCATATCATCTCTCCAAGTGTGCTGCTGCAAATCATCTATTACCTGTTCCACTCGTTAGTGGTAACTACCGCAGATTGTCGCTATCATCTCTCCAAGTGTGCTGCTGCAAATCACCTTTAACCTGCACCACTCCTTAGTGGTAACTACTGCGGATCATCGCTCCAAGTGTGCTGTCGCAGACTATTCCTTATTGTCTCCACTTACTTAGTGGTAACTTCCGCAGACCATCTCTCTATTCATCTATGGACTATCGCAGAGCATCGCTCTGCACTCCTACTCATTAGTGGCTAACTAGTGCTTGCCTTCTTCTCTGAACTCAGTTCTCTATCACTGCTCACTGGAAACTCCCCAAAAGGGCCTCGACCTACAGGGGGGAAGCTGCTAAGCCCCAATTCCATTGCGGGAACCCCTGGTGAAAACCTTCCTCTTTGTTAGATTCCGCACCTCTAGTTGGAGTACCATCAATCTCAGTTAAGAACAGAAGGGTCCCACTCATCCTAGTGAATCTTGACAATAGGATAGGTTTTTATATTTCAGATAGGCCAGGTAATATATTTCTTAACCTAATGCAATTTAATTTTACCATTGTAGTATAGGATAGGATTTTATATTGCATATAGGTCAAAGTAATATATTTATTAACCTAGTTCTAAATAATTGTACCATTGTAGTATAGTATCTGTTTTTATATTGCAGATTAGGCAATATAATATATTTCTTAACCTACTGCAACATTTTTTAGCATGGTAGTATAGGATAGGTTTTATATTAAAATAACACATTAATTAATAGATTAATCAGCGTATTTATGTAGTTATTTTATTGTTAAGAAATTTTTCAGATGTATTTTTGGCCAAACGATTAAACTAAATGACTCTTATTTCACAAATACTCAGATATAATAAGATCATATATCATAGGAACAATATAAAGCCATTATATAGGATATATAATATATTATAGCTAAATATGACATGCAGTAAAGTAGAAATAAGATGATTAAAATAGCAAGCAGCAACTGAAGTAGGCTATATTCATATATTTAATGAATTGATAGAAACAAAGTTATACGTAGCTGTAATGTTAGTATATGTTAGGATACATCAGAAAAAGACAATGTAAGTAGATAGAACTAAACAGAATAAAATATATTAGGGTAGTAAAGCAGCCAATAAGAAGATCAATCAGGCTACTTGAAGATAAAATACTGTATTGCACAGGGCACTATGGGAATATGTGGGCTAATTAGGAAGATGTGAGAGTACTGAACAGATTAAAATAATGTCAGATATAACAACGTTTTAGTAAAAACTATGATCAAATTTAGCAAAGATTGAATAAAAAAAGAAATAGACTCTTAGAAGATAAAGAATAATGTTAGGTAGGATAGGTTAGGGCCCTGCTGCAAGAGTCTACCTTGACGTGGTAGCAGGCTTAATAATCTTTTGGTCAAAAATATGCAATTGTGTGGTAATGGTGCATCTCTTCAACTCTTTTCACCTAGTCAAATAAAAGCAGCATATGGATCACATCAATATAAATATGGTAGAAAAACAACTAGCATCAGCATAGTACCTTTCTCCAGAAACACTTGGTCACATTCTTATGTATTCCTGGGTGTCCTGCCCATCCCTTCATCACTGATTGCTATTGCTGGCATATATTCTCTTAATTTATGCTTGTTTACTAAGAATAGCCTTTAATTTTGTAATTACATGTCTCCATAATGTAAATGAGTTTGCTTGAAAAAAAATCATATAAAATAAACTATATCCATTTTCTCATACTTGCTTCTTTATGCCTTTCAGTATTAATTTTAGAGATCTGAGCATACCCCTGTGTTTTGGCTTTGGCTATGGTTCTAAAACTATTTTCTTGTTTTGGTCTTGTTTTTGCCCAAAAATTCTCATGTGTTTTGAATTTGGTTTTGGATTTAATTATAAATTGTGTGAAAAATAGGTAAAATCATCCATTTGTTGAACTGGAGAATAAATAGGGATTTAAAACATGTAATAATGGGCATTTGGCTAAAGTGGTGACAATGCCATTGGCCTCATTATCATCGTCATCGCAGATGTCTAGATCAATTAATTTGTCATTTTAGAAAAGAAGAAAGACCAAGTAGGATAGCAGTGGCAGTAATTAGATGGACAGTGACATCACTACTGTGCATCAGTAGACATTTTAAACTAGATGATAGACCAAGGCTATAATGTAAAATAGTGCAAGAGGGCATTGTCCTTGGGCCCTCCCATCTGGGTGTGATACATATGTTCGACAGTTACATGATCGACATTTATATGGTAGACACCCCAAAATAGACAGGGGTGGAAAGTCAACAATAATGATTTTGACAGTATTATTAGGTCGAAAGTTCAAATGTAGACAGCATTATTAGGTTGACAATAGTATCCCTAACCCGATAAAACTGTTGATATTTGAATTGTCGACCTAATATTGTTGACTTCTGAAAATCGATGAAATGAATGGTTAGCTGTTGACAGTGTATCATTTAACACAAGAAGATAAAGCAAGGCAATAATGTAGAATATAGCAAAATGGAATTGTCCTTGGGCCCAAGTACTCTCCCTCCCATTTATTAAAAAGGACTTGCATAGTATAACAAACCAAGTGCTTCAGCGACAGGGAATGCCAGTTTTGTGGCTAAAGTGCTTGATTAGTTTGAGCCCCACAAAAGAGAACATGTTGGTTGCTGAACTGGAGACTAGATAGGGATTTTAACAATTTACTAATGGGCATTTGCCTAACTGTGGTCAACTTCTATTTTGACAATGTTATCACTCTAATCATCATCTTCATCAATAATGTGGTGAAACAAGGTATTAATATCACCCTATCACCCTTACCTGTCCCTTGTTTCTCACAAAATGTGGATTATAGCATGTACTTTTTATAGCCCTTGCTTTTGTTCCCCAGCTCAGCAGAATACCAGTGCAGTATCTAATTACATATGGATAAGGGGACATTGTAGCTCATTGTAAATATGTATATTGTTTATTGATATTGCATGGAAGCGATTAGTCATTGTTCTTAAAGTGAAGCCATGGTAATGGATAAGGATCAGATTGCAGGATACAGATGGGGAAGGTCAATTAGTATCCATTGCACTCAACATGACTAGTTCAGATATTTTGTCTAGAGCTCAGCAGAGGACCTTCTGTGGAAGTACAGCTCATCTCCACTGCCTCTCCAACCCCCTGATACAGCACCCACCAATTGTTAAGAAGGATAGACCCAGGGATTTGGCCAGGGAGGGGAAAACACTGTGGAAATTAGACCCTAGATATAAGGAGTCACTCCAGGGGGCAAAGAGATATTCATTCTGGGACTGGAAGCTGCAGGGTAGCTGATTTTAGAGTTGCTGTTCTCTACCAGTGAAATACCACAGCAGTTCCAAGTCTGGACAGCCAGGAGACTGTAACTCCTTAAGCTAGTGGGGTAAGGGACAGATAATGTGGTAAACCTGTGTGGTATTTATTTACTATGTGTATATAATAATTTAGTGATTGTTTTTGTTACAATAAATGTATTGTTTTACTTTCTAACTGCATTTGCCTGAGTGACTAATAAGAATGTTAAAAGGTACTGGGTAGGCTTCCCTGGCTTAGGAATGCACCCGTGGGTGGTCAGCCAGAGTGAAGTGGATAGAATTGGGCCAGAAAACCTGGTATCTTCACAACAGATATCAAGATCATCCTCACACAATATTAGTTCACCCCTAAGGATTCTAACTTTACAATGTTATTCCTCTTAGAATTTGTAGTTAATTTTGGTGAACACCAGTTTTTCTACATTTTTGGGAAGTTGTCTCCTTCAACTATCACTCCCAACATTCCCAGCTGTGCTAAACACTATTTACACACTGGAGGGTGGGCAGTTTAAGTATACCACAGCTAGTTTGTATAAGGGGCTCGAAATTGCCTTTTTTTCCTACCAGAATTCAAAAGGACTGTCTGAGATGCTAATTTGTACATTACCATTAAATTAATCCTCCACCATTCTATTAATACAAGGTGTATCAGATGGAAACATAGCAGGGGTATTAATATATTTGGCCATTTCTTTTAAGCCTCACCTGATGTCATATTAACCTTTTACATTGGTGTGCTGTGTTGACTTAGCATCATTGTGACTCTTAGAAAAGGGAAGTTTTTTCCTGGCAGTAGTATTTGCAGAAGAAGCTTAACCAGAGGACGTATCATGTGTGACTTGAGCCAACAGCTTGCTCACAAAGAGCTGTTTGCAACTGTGAACATTTGTGTCAGTTGTAAAGAAAGGCATTACATATGGCTTAAACCTAGGATCAAGCACAGTTTCCAAAATGTAGTGATCCAATTTCAAGATGCTGCAACCATAGGTCCCTGCTAAGTTAATAAATAAATTTATCTACAAGATTAAAATACTAAGCATAGTTGCTAAATTTCATCTTCTCCTTCATTTTCTCTAGCTGTTTATCCAGTAGTTTAATTAGGGGTATGACTTGACTCAGGTGGCAGTGTCTAAACTCGCTTCATTTGTTAAAATTTCAAATGGTTTGAGTAGCTTGCATAAAACAGAAAAGACTCTCCAGTGTTCTGGAGTAAGGTAACATGTCCCTTCTCTATTTCATGACTTAAAGTGTAGGTCGTGATGGCTAGTTTCTGTTCCTCTAGTCCAGTGTTTTTCGCAATCCTGGTCTCCAGGGACTCCTAACAGTGCTTGCTTTCCATACATCTTTGCTGGAGTGCTGGTGTATTCATTACTGACTGATATGCTTTGAAAGATTTACAGGTGGTACTAATTATTCTACTTGTGACCCGGAAAACATGCTCTGTTAGGGTTCCTTGAGGACTGGGTTTGGGAAACACTGCTCTAGCAGCTGAAGCATATGAAGTGTGGAATTCCACTTTGATACTACCTCTTGCTTCAGGTGGTGGCAAGAAAGATGATATTTCTTGCAGCTCTGCAATGTTCTACATGCAATCTCTGCATGTCGAAAATGCCCAAAATGTTTTATATGCCTAGGACAGCATCTCCTGCACTAACCTCTCATTTTTGTATGAAATTCTGCACTATCAACTTTATTGTGTGTGAAAACCCTAGTATGTGTTGAAACTCAGTCGTAGTGCGCACACAATGTTCGCTCTGTTATTGGCAATGAGGAGTCCTAAGGAGAGTCTTAGGAATGTCATAGCAAAATGGCTCATCCTGCTAAGTTCTTACAACACTGGTAGGTTTCTTTGTGAAAACAGCAATACATAGATTAGCTTGCATGTGAATGACCTGGCATTGTGTGGTATCACTGCTATTCTGGAATGAGGAGGAGAAGGATAATAAAGCCGGCGCTGCTGCTGCTTTTGCTGCTAATGGTGATACACCTACCCATTGGGATGTCATGGTCATGTAGTCTTTGTTTGACCAGTACCACTTGCCCACATATCTATAGTTAAGTGGATAGTCGGTACAATGGCATTTTCTAGGGACTGAATTATTATTATTTCATAAACCTCCCGGTACAGCTGGGGAAATTTTTGTTCAGGAGAAATGTAATCGAGATGGAATTTGGCAGCTTTGACACATGACCTCAACTAATCAGCTAAAATCTGATGCATTGATGTTGGAAACTGGAAGCTTTATGCGAGTCAGTTTGAATTGGAAAATTGGACGCTGTTCTACGTACTAATAATGAGGATGATGATGATGAAGGTGTTGACGGTAAAGATTGCATGAGGTTTCTATCCATTCGGCTGCTAGCTGATGCTAGGTAATTTGATACTATACACAATTTTCCAGCTTCTGAAAAACTACTTGAATGAACTTACTGCAAATGATGTAACCGGGAGGGGGTGCCTAGATGATCAACTTTCCTACCTCTACTTATTGTTGTATCACGAATGCTACAGATGTCTACAAATGTTGTCTGGGTTGGGATAAAAATATTTCCAATCACAACAGGCATTGTTTTGGTCTTATGCCTTTGGGCATGATGTGGTACCACTGGTGGCTGCTTTACCTAAACATATTTATCATCCTCATTATCTTGTTCAAGTACAACACATTCACTTTGAGATCCACAATTATCTCCTCACTTTATAGGTTTAAATCATCATCATTACTACTTATCCTCACATTTACAAAAGTTTGAGGAATTTGGAATGGATGCTGCTCTATTACAGTGTCAAAATCTGAAACATCAGACACACATGTAGCACTCATAGATCCCCTTAGACTCTACTCAAGATTCTTTGAGTGTCCAAGTTGTTCTTCAGCCTCAGTGTTCTTCTCGTGCACTGATGTGGCTGTTTTGGAGGTGACAGACCTACACTATGAGCGAGAAAGTGGGGCATGGGAAGTGAAGGAAGATGCATGTCCATCTTGGATACTCTCTTTTGCAATTGGCATTCTAGTATGTTTACCAGCAGTAGATGGAGCGCTACTAGCAAACAGTGGGCATAGTCTTAGCCTTTTGTTGTCTCTTGTCACTTCGGATGGTGTATCTGGAATGTTACCTATTTTAATTTTTTGGGACAAATCACCACATTTATCAGAAACTTCTCTCCTGATTCCTTACATCAAGAATTGATGTTTTCTTTAAGATTGAAAAACAGTGTTTGGATTTTGAACACGCTTTCTTACATTTTGTTTCCACATGACCATTTTTACTAGTCAAGGTTGAAAAAGTACTACTACTGCCAGTACTGTAGTACTGTAACTGGATGCTCCTCATCTGTAGACCGATCCATGGTTGATAAGAGTAGTAATGCTACTTGAAGTTGGAGCTATACCAGGTGAATTCCCAATGAGATAGGGAAAAAAGGGAATGTTACCCTACAATACTTCTGACACTGCTCCACAATATATTTCAAATTTAGACAATTGGTTATTTAAAAACCTATTTTTTTATGGGGTGGGGGGAGTGCTGCTCAGAGTCGAAGAACACTGTTTTTTGTCCACTTACTAAATTTTCAGTGATAGTGCCTCTCACACAATTGCATTTCGATTGAAACACATTGATATTTAAGAGCAAGAAATATATTGGTTTTTTTTGGGTGGTGTGCTGCTTAGAGAACACCCTTTTTTTGGCCTCTTACTACAAATGTCACTGATACTGCCCCTCACACAATTGCATTTAGATTGATATACTTTGGATCAGGGGTCCTCAAACTACGGCCCGCGGGCCACATGCGGCCCGCTGAGGACATTTATATGGCCCGCCGGGTGTTTATGCCGCCGCTGCCTGTCTGTCATTTTTTTTACATGAGAAGGACGGTCATTGGTGGAAGAGGGAGAGGGGGCGGCAGCCGCCGCTGATTGGCTGGCCGGCTGAAGCGCTGGATCAGGAGAATTGTTGTCCGGCTGCAATCTAGCTTCAGGCGGTGAGAGGAACTGAACAGCTCAGCCGGACTACAACTCTCATCTCCCAGGATTCAGAGGAAGCCAGGGCATTTGGGAGGGCCGTCTGAGCGGTGACTTGTGGGCAGTGAAGGTCGGAAGTGGCAGCGCGAAGAGCGGGAGAGAGAGTGCGGGAAACGGAGGCATCACAGCGCAGAGGCAGCTTGGAGGAAGTTGGGAGCATTATTACCTCAGTGTGAGCCTGAGGTAAAAGCAGAGTTTCACCAATGATGGGCATTGCAGTCTGTATGTCTCTGTGTGGGCAAAGTTATTGCTGGTATATAGTTTTTGTAGCGCTGTGTATATATATATATATATATATATATATATATATATATATATATATATATATATATATATATATATATATTGGTATTTTACTAATAGCAATTTGGAATCCCTAGGAAACAAAGAAAAATTGACTCGGAGTGTAGGATATTCATACTACAGTGGACTTATGATTACTTTTTCATGCTGTACAAGGAAAGAGCTGTATGTCTGATATGCCAGAATATAGTGTCTGTTTTCAAATAATATAATTTGCGTCGACACTATGAAACTCAACATAAAGATAAATGATTGTTTGGTTGGAGAATTTTAACTTTACTTCATTTTAAATATTGTATTTGTTCCCGTTTTGTTTCTTCACTTCAAAATAAGATATATGCAGTGCGCATAGGAATTTGTTCGTAGTTTTTGTTTTTACTATAGTCCGGCCCTCCAACGGTCTGAGGGACAGTGAACTGGCCCCCTGTTTAAAAAGTTTGAGGACCCCTGCTTTGGATGTTAAAAGCAAGAAATATATATTTTGTTTGTCGGGAGGCTTGCTGCCTAAACTACCTGCTGTTGCTAAGTGGCAAGCCTTCCGACAAACAAAATATATATTTCTTGCTTTTAACATAAAAAAAAAGCTGAGGCAGAGGAAAGTGAAAGTATTTTCACTTCCATTGGCAAAAAATACAAAATGGAAGCGTGTGCACATGTGAGCAGGCATCCGCTAACACTGGTAGGTGTTCGCGAATCGCATATACAGGCACCCGCGAATCAAGTGCACTTTATGTCACGTGGGCGCACCAGAGCACTGCTGATCAGATTTTTCAGAAACTTGCTGTTGGCAAACCAATCCTTGAAAGGAAAAGTGTAAAATAAAGAAAAAAGGTAACCCTTGACAGTTCTGGCAAAGACCAAAAGACCAAAGAACACACATGTTCTTAACCAAGAAACAACAATTTATTTGAACTTTAACTGACAACTTATTTTATATGCTGCTCTTAGAACTAGGAGAGTGAGAGGCTGGAAAAATAACTTTGTCACCTAAATTTAGGAAAGAATTGTGATGCCGGGTGTGGGGAAACAAGTTATTAATATCACCTCAACCTGTCAGCACCTCTTTTCTCACAAACTGTGGACCATAAAAACATATAATTTTTCTAGCCCTCTGGTTCCCGATATTTGTCAGTCATTTTTAAGTTTGTATATATTCTTTTTTGAAAGCAGTTAAAATGTCTGCCGGCATTGTTATCTTGCAGACTAGTCCATTGTGTCAGCCTAGGAACAAGGATTATTGTCCACCAGACCTGTATAAATGTACATCACACCAGGGGGTCTCTTGTTTTGTTTAGCTGTGGGTCTGTGTGTGCTAGTATAGGGAAAAGGCCCACAGACAGAGCTCTATGTTTAATTACAGAGGACTGCATTGTGTATTTAAATCTAAATGTGTTTGGATTGTGACCTCTCCTGTTTAAACAAACTCTGGTGTATAGCCACAGAACAATACCTGTCCATAATTAAAGCAGGAGTGACTCGTCTGCTATCCCTTTGTCTGTATGTTTACCTGTGAAAAGGTTGTCGAAGTCAAATAATTGAATATGGTCATTTCAAATTAATATCTATCAATCTTATTGTCTGTCTGAAATTATGCGAATAGCACACTACGACGTGAAGGAGCGCAATTAACCTCAACACGAGTGAACACTTATACATACATTTACACAAACAAATACACTTGTAATTAGTTCATATTAAAAATAGTTGCAACACATAGTTATTTATAATGAAATGTAGCAGTGTTTACAGTTAAAAATTATAATGTTACTGTATACACTTTATTGAGATCTAAGGTTCAGGTTACAGGAAACACACATTGTTTGGTATCATTCTAATTCCCTATTTATTCGCAGATGTCCGGTTCTATCGGCTAAGAAATCACTCCTTGCATATGCAAGTTATGGATTATAGGGAATAAATGATCATAATTGTATTGTGTGTGTAATGTAAATAGACCAGCTTGAACCAGCTTTCGGCGGGAAGATTAGTATGTGTTACAGTCACTTGGATTTTCAACCCAAAGTTCTGCCAGTAGTTATCACTACACTCGAGGCACAGAGTCTAACGCAGCAGTTGGTCTTCTCCAAGGACCCCCGCAAGAGGGTTTGGGTTTTTGCGGCGCTACTGCGCAAGTTGCGGCCCTCACGAGAGTGCGGTAGAGCAACGGAACACAGCTTAGATATAGGAGGCTTGGCAATCTGAGCAATAGAAGGTGATGCGATGTTCCAGGAGACAACCCTAAAGGCAGCACAATACTGAGAATAAGTATAGGTAATAGGAGATATGCTAAAGTTCATGGGAGTACAGGTATATACTATGGATGAGACTAGGAGATGTCCAGCCAACAGGTAAGATTTAACGGGTGTACAGGATGATCAGCTGGAGGCAGCTTACCACGGATGTGGATGCAAAGTATCCAGCTAACAGGTAAGGTAAAGCAGGTGATATGATGAACTGCGAGAAGCAGGTTTACCACAGATGTGGCTATGGAGTATCCAGTATACAGATGAGATACAGCAGCCACTATGGAGTTCAGCTAAAGGCAGGTTTACCACGGATGTGGCTGACGAGTATCCGGCAACAGGTTAGAGACAGCGGTACCACGGAACTCAGTGAGAGGCAGGTTTACTACGGACATGACTGAAGAATATCCGGCCAACAGGTGAGAGATAGCAGCACCACGAAACTCAGTGAGAGACAGTTTAACACGGACGTGGCTGAAGAGTGTCCGGCCAACAGGTGAGAGATAGCGGTATCAAGGAGCTCAGTGAGAGGCAGGTTTACCACGGACGTGACTGAAGAATATCCGGCCAACAGGTGAGAGATAGCTGTATCATGGAGCTCAGTGAGAGGCAGGTTTACCACAGACGTGGCTAAAGAGTATCCGGCCAAAAGGTGAGAGATATTGCAGGTGTAGATGATCCGAAACCAGTCTGGAGATACTGACACGCTGAGAGCAATAGGAACCACAGGAATGCAGACTACGGCTGTCACAGGAGAGTGAGAATCAAGAACAGACAATTAGAGAGGGGTCAAAGGTGCTTTAAATAGGGAAAGGCTAATGGATAGCCAATACCAAGTAAGGGGAGGTTAGAAGAGTCCCTCTATGTCTGCACATGCGCAGAAGCACAGTCAAGATGGCGGACGACCGCGGCGCAACCCAGGCGCCGGTAGGGAAACGAACGGCCTGACTCTAGGTCCAGAAGTCCGGTGAGTGACATTATGCATCTTTTGGAGACCTGACCCCCCACCCTTGGAGGGCATCATTTGAACTGGCCAATGACCTGCATTACACTGGACCGTCCTGAAGCCTGAACCTATGGAAACATGTCAAATCATCTGTATTGTTTTCACTGTATCACTGACTGTATATAAGCAGGAGCTCTGGGCCCAGCAGACATTCTTCTCAACCACAGACTTCAGGACTGAATGACTGTATGCTGAATCCAGGGTGCCTGCGTATGTAATCAGCTGTACTTATATTATTGAATTGTTACTCTGCTGCTTTTTGCTATTAAATCGCATTGTGCTTTGGAACCACACAATTTGAAGTGAACAATCGTCATTGGATAGCGACTAGACGTACATAACAGGGTAAACACAGAAAAGGACCAATCAGGCAGGTCCTGAAATTGCTGATGAGGTCATTTTTGGGCTTAAAACAGAGCTACAGAGGACAGCAAATTGGCATTCACTACCAAGTGAAAGCTGAAGTCAGGTTGACATTGAGATATAGATCTCTGCCCCTAACAAGAAAGGGACAATCAGTTCCTGGATTACTGCCGTTGCCTTGATCGGCCTCCCCAGGTCTTGGGGAGCTGTGTGTCCACCAAAAGCAGAGTGACAGAGACTCAAGGCCGCTACCTTTGCTAGTAGCCTTAAAGGAGAGAGGGTGATGAGCTTGGATTGTGTTATGGCTCTCAGGAGTTTTCTATCAGTCAGTATTAGCGCTGGCTTTCCTAAGGCGTGGAGTTTAACGAACCCCCCGGTCTTCACCAAGAACCGCCACAAGGCAGGATGGACTTTGCTGCCGGGGGTCTGCAGATCGCTGTCCCTAGGTTAGCCCACTGACATGATAGGAGACAGACGTTTGGTAGGAGGTCCGGCAGGAAAGGGGAATAGACTCTGTAGAGGTAGTGTAGCAATGCACAGAGGAGCAGGATCTGTTAGCTGAAGGGACACAGCACATGCATAAGAATCCTAGCCGTATGCAGTGGAACTCTGGGTCGGATACACAGGGGAGCAGGCAGAAGCGTAGTCGATAAGGATAGCCGGGTCAGATACAGAGGTTCACAGGCAGCAGAGTAGTCAAAGGAGAGCCGGGTCGGATACACAGGAAAACACCAGGGGGTAAATGTATGAAAGTCCGATTTCTGCAAGTCGCCGGAAATCGGCAACTTTGCAGCTAAAATTTAAAGGCAAACTTGCCTTTACAAGCCATCGCCCCTTTAAATTTTAGCTGGCATAAATATTGATGTTAATTCTCTTTACAATCACCACAACCACCATTTCAATTACTATCAATGTGAAATGGATAATGTGACACTTGTTGATGGTGCTTTTGCATGCAAAACTACTATGAATCGAAAGAAAAATTATTACATTTTTGCTAATTACACGCATGATATATGCGCCTTTAACCAGAGCGTATTATGGCCCCAGGGGCACTTTTAACATCAAAACAAATATGGC
Organism: Mixophyes fleayi; assembly: GCF_038048845.1. NCBI lineage: Eukaryota > Metazoa > Chordata > Amphibia > Anura > Limnodynastidae > Mixophyes > Mixophyes fleayi. Next base: position 248,096,143 of record NC_134403.1, on the reverse strand, counting down.
AAGCATATTAATATTAAATTCTTCTACTAACATACAAGGCCATCAACAAAATTGCACCGACATACATTTCCTCACTTGTCTCGAAATATCTCCCTACTCGACACCTCCGTTCTGCACAAGATCTACGTCTCTCCTCCACTCTCATTACATCCTCCCATTCTCGGTTACAGGATTTTTTTCCGGGCTGCACCTACTTTGTGGAATTCCCTCCCACGCACAGTAAGACTTTCTTCTAGTCTTCAAACCTTCAAGCGTTCACTGAAAACCCACCTCTTCAGACAAGGTTATGATATTCCTCAACCATCATCTTAATTTCCCTAGATAACCCTATTGCCATCCTCTACACTGCTAACGCAAGGCAACAACCTTCTGACCAACATTGCAACACACAAAGCCCACTCAGTACTTTTACCTTTGCAGTCTGGCTGGTCCATTGTGCAATATGATGTAGCACATGCCCTTGTGTTTCTAACTCCCATTGTCCTATAGATTGTAAGCTTTCGAGCAGGGTTCTCTTACCTCTCTGTCTGTATGTATTACCCAGTATTGTATTATTAATGTTTGTTCCCAATTGTAAAGCGCTATGGAATTTGCTGGCGCTATATAAATAAATGATGATGATGATGATCCCTCAGAGACAAGAGCATTGGTTAGGACTTGAACTTACGCATGCAGGTTTGCAAGGTAGAATAGCTAGCTGCTACACCAATGTACAAGTAATGAAACCAACATGTCAAGGAAAGGTAATAGAACTAAAAGCTGACCACCTACTTCAATCATAAGTTGTTTTTCATAAAACGTTGTTAAAATGGCCAATACTTAGAAATATTAAACACATACAGATTCGGTACATGCAGAGTGAAAATGTCTGCATATTGAAATGTAGCCATGTATATTAAGTACAAGAGAGTCCCCTATAGCCAAACGAAATTAAATAGTGACAGTGTTGCATTCGTGGCTGCACTTACCTGAAGGAGTTAACGTTGGGTCTAGACCTGGCCAATGATGTTGAGGGGAGGGCTTTGTGGCTTTGTATAGGCGATCCATTTCCTGGTCTGAGTCACTCGGCTGGCAAAATCCTGTGGGAGAGCACGTGGAGACAGATAAGGATTATTTGATTCTTAAACTGTATCTTTGTTTTTTCACTTTCCTGTGTCTTTTTGCTTGTCTTGTGTGTATTCTCAGTTGTTTTCACCCCATTAAAGCTTGTTGTTTCTTTAATCTTTGTGTCCTGTCTTTTTTTCCCCTCTCTTTTATATCTGTCTCCCCTTTGAGTATATTCCCTTTTTCCTCCATTCTGTTCTCTGGTGCCCGTGCTATAGGTAGTATGCCCCGTCCTAAGAGGACCGTGGTGAGGCCTGCACGCCTCCGCTCCCCCTCTCCAGGCGACGGCCGTCGCCATATTGGGGATGGGGGCACGATCGCGGGGGATTGCGGGGTCTCCGGGTGGAGCATGGTCAGTGCCTCCCGCCGGCGGGGAAATTCATTGGTGGCAGGTGGTTCTTCTACCTGCTCGGGGATCCGAGGTAGGAGGAGGTCCGTCGGGTGCGGCTCGGCGGTTCAGACTGAACTGCCGAGCAGCATGCGCAGATCGCGGCCTCTGGCCATTTGGCCATTGAGCTATGGGCTGTTGCCTTACGGGGCAAGCACGTAGTGTTTTGGTGCGATAACCTAGGGGTGGTACAGTCTATTAATAACCAGAGCGCGTCCTCCCCGCAAGCGATAGCTTTGCTGCATCACCTGATTCATCACTGCCTGGAGCACGAAATAACATTCAATGCTCGTCATGTCCCCGGGAAAAAAAACGAAATAGCGGATGCTTTGTCTCGTTTTCAGTGGAGGAGATTTCCCTGCAGGCAAATAGTATAGGCATTCCCTGTCCCTCTTGTGTTTGGCAGATCATCAAGCCGGCATAAGAGGTCTAGCGGAACGCCGCCTAGCACAATCGACGTTGCGGGTGTATCAAGCAGTGTGGCGGCAGTGAGTCCAGTTCAGCAACACCAAGGACCAGTTGGAGGCAGGCCAGCGGGATGCGGTAATGGAGTTCATGTGGTTGAGGTATTGGGAGGGAGCGTCTAAGGCTAGTATGTCATCTGTCCTGGCGGGCATTTCGTTTATGTCACGGCTGAATGGTGCTGTAGACGTTACTAAAGGTTTTCTAATATCTAAGGCACTTAAAGGTTGGGCAAAGGCGAGGCCGATCACAACAGATACGCGGCACCCGATCACTGTCCAGACATTATCGCAACTGATGCGGGTTTTGTTTGAAGTGGCTAGAGATGAGTATGAGGTTCTGCTGTTTCGTACTGCGTTTAGCCTTGCATTTTTTGGGGCCTTCAGGGTTTCTGAGTTAGTTGGCCAAGCGAAAGGTCATGTCCTTGCAGGGTTGCTTACTGAAAATGTGGTCATACGTGAGGATCATCTGAGCTGTAAATTAACCAGTTCAAAAACGGATCAGAGAGGAAGAGGTTGCTGGTTACAGATGCAGGCCCAAAAAGATAAAGATTTATGTCCAGTAGAATTAACCACACAATTTAGTCGAATCAGGCCCATTAACCCAGTTTTTCTAATACATAAAAATAAGGCGCAGCTGACAAGATATCAGTTCAACACGATTCTAAAGCGTTCAATTAAGTTGTTAGGCCTAAACCCTTCTTTTTTCAGTTCACATTCCTTTAGAATTGGATCAGCCACCTCCGCGACTTTATCGGGGACATCGGTGGAGGCTATAAAATCCCTTGGTAGATGGAAATCTGTGGCCTACCAGAGTTACATTAGGCCTAATGTTTAAGTGTGATCAATTTGTACCTGCAAATGTTGATGTTATTGCTTTGTTGTGGTTATTTTGTTTTCATTTCTTCTTTGGCTGTCTCATCAGTATGGTTTGTCTCTGTCAAGTACACCTAGACCTATTTCTTCAGTACCTTTTGTTTGGTCCTCCTATTCCCTACCCGGTTACTCAAGGCTTATCTGCTCGTCGCGTTGAGCGTGGGCACGAAGGGATTCTTTTCTCCAGAGGCCTGATTAGTGGTGTACCTTTGTGTAAGTAACTTACCCTTACCCAAATCTATTTCGTCCCCCTTTTCCTTTCTTTTTGACAGCTATTCTCCAGGCTCGTCTGATGGGCTGCCTTTGTCAAATCCCTATGTGCACCTTTCGTGCTGTGTGTGATGGTCAGGTAATTATTGCAGTACTTAACACTTATCTCTTTTTTAGATGCTGTGGTAACTGCAAGAAATATTTGGATCATCGGGCACTCTTATATATTCTGGGCAGCTAATCAGACGGGGGTTCAGACGAGGTTTACCAGTGTAGGGAATAGCCGGGTCTATTGGTTAGGTAAACGGGGTTTGGTTTGGGGTAGTCTCTTGCCCTGGTTAAGACAGTTGATTGAGCGGTGGGGAGCCCCTGACATTTTAGTCATCCACTTAGGGGGAATGACTTGGGTAAGGGTAAGTCCCTAGAGCTAATTATTCAAATAAGAGAGGACCTGCATTATATTAAAAATACATGGCCAACAATCATACTTGGCTGGTCAGCTATGATCCCTAGGCTGTCTTGGAGATCTCCGATACCATTAAAAAAGATCCTGATAATGGCCCGGAAACTTAATAGTGCACTGCGGAAGGTTATTAGGTCTCTTGATGGATTTGTGGTGGATCAGCCTGAGATAACAGCAGATAGGGTGAGTCTTTACAGGAGAGAAGGTGTGCACCTCTCGGACGCGGGGTTGCGTATTTTTATGGAGAGCATTTGTTTGGAGGTGAGGAGAGTGCTCGGTTTGGTTGGTGGCGGGCTGCTTTGCCCCTAGGGTCAGCAGCGTGGGAGGAAGGCACTGCGATCAGCGGCTAATATACGGCTCTATTGTGATTGGTCACCGGTATCTGACCCCTTACAAGGCAATCGGTTACTCTTGTCCCTTCCGTGGGGAGGGGCCTCGCCCGGCTCAGTGAGGGAGGGGGAGTGAGTAGTGAGGTGAGTGCAGTTTACTCTGACGCCAGGTTAGGGCCGGCCAAGCAGTGGGATTATGAGAGAAGTGGGTGGGCTTAAGGCTATATTACCGTGTCCACGCTTGGTTGGGTATCGCTGGAGCTGATCTTCAGTGCCCTTTCTCCGCCACCAGGTTTAATTAGGTTATAATAAAAATATTTTTAGTGCCACTTTACTCAAGTCTCCGTGTCTTTATTTTATATAAGTTGGTTATGTCAATTAAAGGTATGGTGTAGAACGAAGGGCATACACAGTGAACTATTTATACAAACCCAAAGTATAATAATATTGCTAGGACTCCCAATTATTCCTTTTTTTCTAAGGATATTTTGGACACTTAGGTTTTTTTACTTTTGCCAGTAGATATTTCCTATATCTTTGCAATCAAGTGATTTGGACCAACTGCTTTTCTCTGTTGTAGCTGACCACACTGTTTAACATGCCATATTACACACCAAAACATACTAAAGCACTCTTAGATAAATGACAGAGTGTAATACATAAACTGAAACATGAAAATAGACAAAGTTAAGCCACATACAGGTATCATTCAGGGTTCAAACTCTTTACCTTGTCATTGGCAGCTCGTGTCTTTAGCCACTAAGGTATACTTCGGATGGAAACACCCACACCAAACTGCACATGAACTATTTGCACACAAAAATGTCCTTCAACAGAATTAATTGAACACTTGAACACACCTTCTTAGTAACAGACAGAAAGGATCATGTTTGGTGATTTCAAAATCAATAAAGCAATGTGTAGTCTAATGAATATCAGATATTTTTACTATAAGAACTAAACACAAGCTTGTTTTAATCAGTATTAAATAAAAGAGAGTTACTCATAACCACCATTGCATAGACCCAGCATCAGATCTCGTCAGCTGATACCTGGCCTATACACCTGCATATACTTAGCTCATTACAATCACCTATAAAATACACCCTCATGCACACTAAAAGTTTGTTAGAAATCAATATGTAGTACTGTGTTTTGCTGCTGGTGGTTTCCTTAATTGCATTTTATTTGTATTGAGTGTTATTTAAAGTTACTGTGTTATAGGCACTTTAAATGTTTTCAAGATGTTTGATGTTACACAATAACAGTGCATTTTTTTTTGCAGATTTAATGAGCATTTTAATGTGTCTTATTTGACTATTGCATTGTAACCTTTTTTTAGGGGTATAGTGTTGTGAAGCATTTCAATTTTATACCTATTTAAACTCTTATGTGGTATAGCCAAATTTCCATGGTGCATGTTTATTCAACAGATGACCATCCCTCACAAAAATGTGGAGCCTGGACACCTAACCTTCAACATTGATTTGCAAGGTAAAAAAATAAAATCAAATATGGTTTGTCACACTTGGGGTACTATCTGTCAGTCCACACAAACTATTGTATTGGGATTTATGTTAATGGATTTTTCTTTTTAAGAAACAAATACAAATGTTGGGACCAGATACTTGGGAGGGAATCAAAAGTGTACCTTTGATTTCTGCAAAATAGAAATGCTGCTGGAAGGCCTGTGTCTGGAGTTATGGAGCTTATCAGTTTGAACAATAATGTTGATTGTTTGGTAAAGATTGCTGTGTTGCAAACAGGCCCGGCGCTCCCATTAGGCAACCTTAGGCAGTTGCCTAGGGTGCCGGGACCTGCAGGGCGCCGCTGACTAGATTTTCTAATCTAGTCAGCGGCTCAGGAGAGGCCCCGCCGCCGCTGTTTTTCAGTGTCCGCGGCGCATCGGTGAAGTATCACACTGTCTGTCAGACAGACAGTGTGAATAAAGTTCTTTCCCGGCGCCCCCCTCCCCTTCCAGAATGCATCACTCTGCCTCCTGTGTGAAGAAGGCGCGGATCAGCTAGAGAAAAGGTAAGTAAAATCTACCTTTTTTTTTTTAATGTGTTCGCGGCGGGGGGGGGGGGGCGGTGGCGAAATTTTGCCTAGGGCGCCGTGAACCCTAGCACCGGCGCTGGTTGCAAAACTAAAGGCTTTTCTTTGTGTACAAACAGGCCTTAGCTGGGACATGTCTGGCTCACCTGAAAATAATCATTATTCAAGGTGGATTGCAAATGTCCATTGCATCCAGAAGGAAACTGACATGGACTTGTAGCCTTTTTTCAGCTTGTAAGTATATAGTTATGGTCCTATTATGTCATTTGTGGACTCGTGTTACAGTTAAGATAACATATTGTAGATTGGAATGCTTGAAAGTACAGGTGTGTACAAAGAACACAGGCAAAGAATTTGTTACTTTAAATTGGCCAAAGTTTGTTGGCTTTCTATCTGATATTTGAAACCTAGAAGACGGGCATTATGGCTTCCTGCATGAGCTGCCTTGCAACACTTCTAAGCAATGTGAGTTGTTATATTATTTTTTAGATGTTTCATTTGCTTACTGTAAATGTGTTAGCCCAAATTATGATGTAGAATGTTTTGGAGATACTAATTAAATTGTAACTCTCTGCTGCTTTGGACACTGATTAACACCCTATACATCCTTCACTACATTGTCCATCCAGACACAGGTCTCTTCTGGGTCACTTGCTACCTAGATAACTGTTCCTGTACTATAGGCACCTGTTGCAAAATCTCCCTTCCAATATCTCTCTATTGAGGTATGCCAAGAAATAATTTGTGTACAAATGATATAGATTAATATGGAACACCAGCTGTCCCCAATGTTTGGCAGGATGTGCCCATGGGGTATGCTGTGGAGGAATGTAAGTCTGTTGATGACATTGACTGGCAGACTTCCTAGGCTAGGACCTGTTGAAGCCAACAGGGCCAAAAACACTTACAACTCAAATGCAGCTTTGTTTGGAATCGTGGCCACAGACAAATGCTGCACACAAAGTCCACATATTCAAGGCCAAGGTCTTTGAGTCAGATGCAAGTTAGGCATCTGTTGGAGTTGGTCTCAACATATTTTTGAATGTCCCTTTTGGAGAGCACTGTTGGGCGCCCTCATACGCTATTTGTCATATGTTACACTTTCAGTATATTGTGTATTGGTGCAGTCATGCAATGTTCCTTTGCAGCAGCACATATACGCATTTTGAAGCCTAGTAAAATCTGTGAAATCTAAGGATTTTAGTTTGCACACACCTGTCATATTGTATATTTTGTGGGCTTCAAATTCAGGGGTACAAGTATTATGGATGTGAACTCAAATGTTCATATTGGATTGGGGTGTAAGAATTAGTTAATTTTGCACTAGCATTTACATTGCTAATGGTGTTTGCAAAAAGCTAGCCTTAAAACACAATCATATTGGGAATATCTGCAAGTAGTGTGTATGTAATTTCTATGTTGGACCTATTTTGTGTAGAGTAAGACCAATGCCTGCTTTAACATGTGTTTACATGTAAGGTAGCTCAAATACTTTCAAAGTGTGACACATAATAGCACTCTCAGGCCACAATTACATTCTACTCACCCAGCAGAGTGACCATACTCCAGATTGGCAAGCAGTAAGTACAAAACACTGGCAAACAATCTGTAGTGAGATTCAAAACCCCACCCCAAACATAGTGGTTGACACAAAGGTCCGTTTGGATATAAATCAATAAGCAGAGTTTGGTGTGGCTACCTAGCTAATAGGCTAGGAACATGCCATGTCTGCATGGCCATCCTGTGACCAATTGCCACTGTGTTTTTTGTTTTTTTTAAAGGGAAGCACTACCAAGAGGGCTAATGGTAACTGTACACAACCATGACAACTTGTTGTAGAGTCCAAAAATTGCATGCACCAAATCAAAGACAGATATTTAAAACCAAATGACAGGTAGGCAAAGCCCTCCCCAAACATTTGTACTGTTCTACTTTGAAAAGCCATTACCCAACTACAAATCTATACTCCATTTCAAACACCTTTTGATGACTGCATCAAAACCAAGTTACCGCAAGTGGAAAAGTGACACTAGATGGTATAAGTTTTACTTACTATCCCCATGTCTCTCTAGAGTGTCTGTCGTAGCCTAGCACACAGTAACAACAGTAATTAATTCTGTTGGTACTTATTCCCATAGCATCTCTGAGTTCAGTTCCACACTGGGGTTGGATTTGAAGCTTACAATTGGATAGATACACTGTATGTTAGTATGAGGCTTCCTATTGTTTACTTATGCCTAATGGGTAATTGTGTTTTATTGCGAATACACATACATCAGTAACATGTATTTCTAGGTAGGCCCATTTTGCATTAATAATGTTTACACATGTTTGGCGAATATCTGCCCCAAAAAACTCATGCCCACAGTATGCCAGAGCCTGCTCAGTGAAATTTTAAATTTGCAGGACAGAAGAAAAAGGACAAGTGGGATTAAGTAACTGATTTAATTGAGAAGCCAAGTGTACATTAATGATTCCTCAAAGCAAAGCATAGAGTACTCGTCTCATCTGCGACGGACGCGATATTGATGGAGGCAAGCATTACACACAGATGTCTGAAAGATCCGCGTGTGACGTTAGCACGCCCATACTTGCTGACAGAACCAATCACAGCGCAGAATACTGTAGAGGCGATTTTAGTTTGGAAAAAATGAGAGCCACCATTTTTTCAGGACGTGAGCTCCATGTCCTGACCGAGGACATGGAGCTCACGTTTACTCTTGTTGCTCCAACAAGAGTAAACTAAGGGCGTACGAAAGGGTCCGCAGGTACATCCGCAGGAGATACCACAGGACCCACAGCATAGTGCAGCTGGAGCGATCTCCGCCGGCGTCAGCCGCAGCTGCTGAATGAGCTCCATCAGGAGATAAGAAGTGAGTTCTGTATTAATAGCAGAAAACACGTGTACACATTTTTTAGGGGTATATGTTTCAAAATATGTTTACCATAATCACGTGACATGGCCTACATATCATTCTTCAAGCACACTATAAAGGTCATTCCCCTTCCAATGCACCCAACCTGCTTTGGCTCCTGTCTCCTAAATATGGCTACTGAACACTTACTTTTCAACATGATTTATTTTGAAACTTCAGCACATTATTGCAGATTTTGGTTGCCCAAACTCTGGACTCCAGTGCTGTAAGTAGGTGACCTAAGCGTAAAAAACATTTGCAGATTAGAGTGGCAGAAAGGTGGTGCCCCAAAATCTGAGTACTGAAAACAAATTATCAGTATAGAGATCTGTGACATCACACTAAACAGACTGAGCTATGTACTGAGAACAGTGTGAGAGGAGAGAAAATAGAGAGGTCTGTGAATACACACAAAAGAGACTCTGCAATACAAAAGATCATCAGCTTATTTGGTGTGAAAAAGTAATTTATGGGCCCCAACCACGTGCAGCACTTCTACTAAATTCCTGTGCACAGTTCAACCCAGGACTGAGTGTAAATATGGTAACGTTACCAAATGTTTTAGTGGAATATTAATGTTAAGTGATTTACCTGAAAATTGATTTATTATTATTATATGTTAAATGCTATTGTGCTCTATGTTGATCAAATGAATATTTTGTCATTACCATTGAGTTGAAGGGGTCAGTGGCGCGGTTGCTTACCAAAATTATCTTTACCGCATTATTAATAAACCCAAGTTATTTGACCAATCCTTGTCCCTTTCATTGAAGTATTTATCTCCTGACCACCGGATGTCCGAATAAAAAAGAACCTGACTCGTGTCTGGAGGACAAGGTAGGGGAAGGAAATCCCATCAGTACTCGGCCACCACATAATTTTGGCGTCAAACCGAACAGGATCCGAGTGCATCAGGAGAGTAATACCTTCAGTGAAAAATGGATCAGCAACAAGGCGGGGGAACAGCGCAACCGGCAGGGCCCATAACCCTACCATACTATTTCGGGGCCCCATGGCTCCCGAAGTACAGCGGGGATGACGACAAGCTACAGAAGACTTCATTCACAGAATTCGAGAACAAACTGGAATCCATGTTCCGACTATACCCGTTGAATGAACAGCAGAAAGCGGAGATCTTAATAGGGCAACTCACAGGGTTGGTGCTCAGAGAAGTAATCTCATGGCCGATGGACGACAAGAAAGAGGCGGTACAAGTTTTAAAAAAAATTTCCACAACGTTTGAGACAAGAACTCTTCCAGAGTTGAAGATGAAACTATATGCTCGCAAGCAACAACCGAACGAGACACTGCGGGACTATGCCCTGAGCCTACAAGAGATGTTAAGAGCCATTCAGGCAGTGGACAAAGAGGAAGTACGAAACGGGGACGAAGCCCTAACCGTACAGTTCGTAGAAGGAGTCGCCCAAGAAAGCGTTAAGATTCAGCTACGACTGATGAAAGCACAGATGCCAGGCAAAACCTTCCGAGAGTTTAAAGAGACCGCCATCGCCATTGTCGGTAACCAACGGGGAAGGGAGGAAGAATACCCAGAATTGGTAGGCTTCAGAGAAAGCGCAAGCTCAACGGGAGCCATAGCAAGCAGCACAGAAAAGTCAACACGGGCTCAAGAATCGGTAATACAGAGCGGTCAGTATCCCACCGGAGACCCAATGCAAACGCTCAAAGAGCAAATGGAGGAGCTGGCCGTCGGAATGGCAGAAATCCAGCGAGAGATGCGCCAAATGGCGAGGCCACCGGCACCCACCTACGGGGAACCAGAGTGGAGGCCCGAAAGACAAAGACCAGTCTGAGGCAGGTGGGAACCACCTCGCGAGTATGTACGGCGATCGCCCAACCAATTCGATAGTCAAGGGCGCCCGATATGCCGCCGGTGCCATGGGTTAGGACACATAGAAATAAACTGCGACCAAAATGAACATTTAAACTCCGACACCCCGAGATTGAGGGCCGAATCTCGGGGCGAGCCCCGGGAATAGATCCGTATCCAGAAAACTGGAGACCCCAGTTCATCGGACAATGTCCCACGTTACCCGTTACAATTAATGGAGTGGAGACTCTGGCTATGCTTGACACGGGGTCACAGATTACGACCATCCGGCTCCCTACATTCCACAAGTATTGGGGCAAAGAGCAGCTGTTATCACCTCCCCCAACCTGGCTGCAGCTGACCACCAGTAACGGCCTCAAGATTGCGTGTGAAGGATATTGGGAAGCGGACATCCAGATCGGAGCGACCTTGTTGCCAAGACAAGGCTGTCTTGTCACCGCCCCCTGTAAAGGGAACATAGCCCCCATCATCCTGGGGAAGAACGTGCTGCAAAGATGCCCGGATGAGCTAGTGGCGACTTTGAAAGGTAAATTAACCTAAGCGGCTTCCCCCGGTCATCAGGCCTTTCAACCTACTGTTCGGCTCCTACAAGGTTACCAAAAGTCCGCTGATTCCCATGTAAAGGTTTCGGGCACTGTCAAGTGGTTTAATGTGCGGAATGGATATGGCTTCATCAACAGAAATGACACCAAAGAAGATGTCTTTGTCCACCAGACAGCAATAAAGCAAAATAACCCACGGAAGTTTCTTCGCAGTGTTGGAGACGGGGAGACTGTGGAATTTGATGTTGTGGACAGAGAGAAGGGTGCCGAGGCAACAAACGTGACTGGCCCTGGTGGTGTACCAGTAAAAGGAAGCAGATTTGCACCCTACTGACGAAGGTTCCGCAGACGTTTCTACCAGCCAAGAGGAGAGAATGCTGCAGAATCTGGTGGGGATGTAAGTACAGAGCAAGTGAGCGAGGGAGAGAGAGCAGAAGAAGTGTCCTCTCAGCAGAGACCTGTCCAGCGCAGACGCCCTCCTCCGTTCTTCTACAAACGGCAGCAGAAAGACTACGACTGGGATGCGCAGGCCTATCGGCTGTCAGAAGGAAGCATCGTCCTCAAGAAGAAACATCAAGGGATGACTGGGACGAAGAACCAGATGATAGAAAAGGGACTTTGCCTCAGCTGCCCACCGACCCTTTCGAGCTACTATTGGCAGTATCAGAATTAGAGATCTTTCTCACTGAAACTGTTGTATATAATGTATATAATGTATATTAAAACTGTTGTCCATTGAAAATGTTTGCTATTATAAATGTTGTAGATGTGTGATTTGAGTTGATAAAGAACAACCACCTTAATGTCTTAATGCGTGAGGACACGCACCTGAAAAAGCGGGGGTGAATTTGGTGCCCCAAAATCTGAGTACCCTGGGTGTATCTATATGTTTTTAATTTGTTAATTTAATTTGTTAATTGTTAAAAGTGTTTATAAATATTTTAAAAAAAAAATGTTTCTTGAGGGAGAAGTGACAGTTGGGAGTGATTGGTGGTTGCCGGGAGTGACAGGAAGGAGGAGTGTGTGGCATAGCAACAAGTCCACTAACTTTGGTAAGAACTGTGAACTCCCAGAAGGCAGTGGGGAGAGGAAAGTTCTAGACTTCTGAGGAAGAGAGATCCCTGTGTCTGCATAGACTGAGAGAGAAAAATAGGGACAGAATGAAAAGTGATGTAAGTGTAAGTAGAGAAGAGGATAAGAAGTGAGCCAAAGAGAGGTGTGAGTAAAAAGGAAAGTACTGAAAACAAATTATCAGTATAGAGATCTGTGACATCACACTAAACAGACTGAGCTATGTACTGAGAACAGTGTGAGAGGAGAGAAAATAGAGAGGTCTGTGAATACACACAAAAGAGACTCTGCAATACAAAAGATCATCAGCTTATTTGGTGTGAAAAAGTAATTTATGGGCCCCAACCACGTGCAGCACTTCTACTAAATTCCTGTGCACAGTTCAACCCAGGACTGAGTGTAAATATGGTAACGTTACCAAATGTTTTAGTGGAATATTAATGTTAAGTGATTTACCTGAAAATTGATTTATTATTATTATTATATGTTAAATGCTATTGTGCTCTATGTTGATCAAATGAATATTTTGTCATTACCATTGAGTTGAAGTGGTCAGTGGCGCGGTTGCTTACCAAAATTATCTTTACCGCATTATTAATAAACCCAAGTTATTTGACCAACCCTTGTCCCTTTCATTGAAGTATTTATCTCCTGACCACCGGATGTCCGAATAAAAAAGAACCTGACTCGTGTCTGGAGGACAAGGTAGGCGAAGGAAATTCCATCAGTACTCGGCCACCACAGATATGTTTTTAACATTAGGCCAACATTTTGAAGGCAGCTTAGAAAAACCTAAGACCTTAGCTCATTTTCTAAGATGTGGAAGGTCCCATAAGGTGCAACTGGCTATTTGCACTGTGAGCGTGTCCCAACCAAGGAAGATTTCTAAAGTATCATGACTCGAACTCCTGACGTCAGTGCTTTCAGAGCAAACTGCTAACCACTAGGCCACTGAGATATTCCACATCCCTATAAAAAAAACAAATCTTTGTGACAGGTCATGTGAAATGCTTTGCATGTATTATGTTTAGGTCATTACTTTTAAAGTAGATTATATTTGGTTCTGGTGGCAATAAGATTTTTTCTGAAAATGTTTGATGACATGATTATCCTACTACTATTGTTTTTTTCCCAAGGAGATTCTGTTAACATATCTCTGTTTATTTGTGCCTTGTTTCCAACAGTCCGGGCATGGTTTCAACGCCGGCAATTGCGGAAGCAGCGCCGACCGGTTGTGGAGGAGAAGGACGAGGAGGAGAAGCACCAGCCGGTGGTAGTGCTGGAGGAGGAGGCCCAGGAGCCACAGCCGGTGTACGAGGAGGATGAGGAGGAGCGGGCTGACCCAGAGGAGGCGAGTTTGGAGGCGGCAGTGTCGGCCAGGCAAGACACCGAGGCCTTTGAAGATAGTAAGTATTCATTATAACTGCTGGACATGATTGGATAAGATTGAGATGTCCATTATACTTGTAAATAATCCATGATGTCACACATGTTGATGAAATGGTGACATAAATGTCACAGGTTTCAAACATAATGACCCTTCACATTAATTAAACACTCAAACCACATCCAGAGCCATCTTAACACATAGGCATGCAGGGCAGGAGCAGCACTTATGGGCTCGAGAGCCTTGTCAAGTTGTCAGTATATTATTCTTTTGTCTTGCAAATCAAATATGAACAAAAATCTTTTTACTTCCTGTGAGTGGTTTTGTAGGTAGTGCCCCACTGTAGTGCATTGCCCTGGGGCCTATAATGCTGGTAAGACAACCCTGTCCATGCCCCTCTCCCCGGGGCACACCAGAATGTAGTATATCTATCAAAATGCTACTCCAAAGCCTTATTAACGTGTAATGTGTGTCCAAATGGTTTGGTAGCTAGAGGCCTTACATTTGAAAGTAATGTAACAGTACACATCTCTAGTAAGTCCGGTCTGTTTGCCAAATTAGGTTGAGCTGTATATTTATTGAATTATTTTGGTTCCTTTCAGCACCTGAGGAGGAAGGTTGGATTTGGCAAACGCCACCACCCACTGCGGCCCAATTGTTGTCCCAAATGGGCCACTTCATCGCCAATCTAGAGGCCATCAGCCAGCAACTGGTGCAATTGGTTGCCGACTGGAAGGCCACATTGGCCTACTGGTCCTCTTTATTTCAAATATTTTTTTTATGTAAATATTATAGTTTATATTGGTAAATATCTTGTTCATTTTGTACCCTTGGCACATTATATAAGTAATTAACGAAAAAACCTTGGTGTGTGTCTTTATTCATCTCATTACACAAAATGTGGGTGTAAGGCTAAAAGAGAATCTATATAATAATCCTAAAAGAGAAACATTTCAGCAAGATGGATTGTTTCTAACATCATTGCTGTAGCAGAAAAAGTTTTGATTTGCTGTTTGCATGTCATCTAAAAGGAACATGTGCCCTCCACCAACAAGCCACCCCTGTAAGAGGTATGGCATCTGTAGGCCCTGTGTGCAAGACGTTCCAAAAGGTCAAATGCCCTAGCTATTTCACAATTTCCCCAAATAATGTGTCATTGTAGTGATAGTCCAAGGTTACGTTCCAGTGTCAGAGCAAAGCCAGTCACACATTCAAGAGAACATGGAAACTGTACCCAGAAGTGGCGTAAGTGGTGTAAGGCAGAAGTGCAAGCGAAGCTAAGCTCCATGGTACTGGAGTGTGGTAAGCGGTCTGTTGTGTTTGGATAAAGCTGAGTACGTGACATAACGTGTACGCCGTGGATCCAGATGAAAGTCGGATGGCAGGCAATGTAGCATTTAACTCAAAGAAGGCTGTCCCCTACAAATCCCCCCCCCCCTTAGTCCATTCGTAGTAATAAATGTCAGCATGCACATATTAATGTGCCTGTGAACTGTGGGTCCTGAGGCATTTTCCAAAGTTCCCCCCCAAAAAATTAGTTTTTTACAATACAGGATAATTAGCAGGGCATTTTTTACAATGTAGTTGAGCATGTAGAACAAATCAAATTTAAACAATGAAACCATTGTGTCAAGTACCTGCGTTTCTTTTTAGCATAATGATTCCAGTCCACACAATAGTTGTGGGTAAGCTTGGTATTTGAACTCATGGCTGCTGTGTTGTGAGTCCAAAGTGCTAACCAGTGAGCTACCTGTGAGATGGGTATTTTGTGGATATTTTGTGAGTAATTTGTGTGAATAATGAAGAGTAGTATTAAGTGTCAGTTGCCTGTGTAGCACGCATGCTGTATTGTTGGTGTTATTTCACATCTCAGGTTGGGCTAGTGGGTAGCTGTTCCACTTTCCGTACAGTCATTCATGAGTTCTAATCCAGACAGAAACCCTTACTCTCTTATGTGTATCCTTTATGGAAGAGTATGCTATGCATTTTGCTGAAAAGGCAAGATGTATTTACACCACATACATTTTGATATATTCATTTTTCATGTGTTTTTAATGTAGCCATGTCCATGCATTTGGCGTACTATACAGTGACTTAAAATCATAAACACAGAAAGATCTTCAGCAATGTGTTTGTTTAAACTGTGCATTACGAAAATTATTAGCAAAGCAGAAACATCTTTCAGAGTGTACCACATCATTGTTAGTTGCCACTGGTTAATGAATACAGGGTTATCCCGTGACAATAAGCCACTGGCAATTATGTTTTGTTACGTATGTAAACAAGCTATTCTATTCGTCCCTCCCACATTGGGCGTGACGTATGCATTGCTAAGCTTCCAGTCAATCACTTGTGATCCGTCGCTTGTGCCCTGTTGAAAGATCCACAGGTGGGTGTGTTTTATAGCGTTTGCACTGCTTATTTCTGTCCCTTAAGTGTAGAGGACCACAGGAGAGTGTGTTTTCTGTTTGAGATGCCTATTTCACTTGCGCAAGTGTTTGCGTCACTCAAAGTATGCAACGCATATGCGTATATGTTTGCGTACCTTGATCAATCGGGCCCCTGGTGAGGTGTTTTTATTATACCCTGTATGTTGTCTGTGCCAGACTGTAGTATTTGTTGCAAGTTATTATTTATATATGTTTATTGCTGTTTTGTGCTACCATTTTGTTAAATAAACTTGTTTGTATTTTGGATATTTGCCTGGGTGATTTTTAACCTTGGGTAGGTAACTGGTAGGCCAGCTGTGCGGCGCAGAAGGTTACGTTAAACCCGGTATCCTCGCACCAGGTAATATATTACTTCTGTTCCTGTGAACCTAACCTGTGAAACTCCAGGGGGTAAATGTATCAAAGTGCGAGTTTGCAACTCCAGCGATTTTCTCGGGAGAGTTGAAACTCGCCGATGTATGAAGCTGAGTTTTCATACAAAATCGCCAGAGTTCTGCTTCTGTCAAAATCGCTACTTGCAAAATCGCCAGAGATCAAACTCACCAGTTTGCCAGTGCAGGTATACAAGTCTCCAATGTATGAAGCTGCGAGTTAGCAAACTCAGGAGAGTTTGCTTCTAAACACGCCAGATAAAACACGCTGCTTGATAGCAGTCTGTTGTATCAACACATCACTGTTACACTGCCCTGGCAGTGTTAAAAAGTTAAAGAATAGATAAGTTTTTTTTAAAAAAAGTGTGGGGTCCCCTTGCTATTTATGCTTAACCCTAGTGCTGCCTGACTAGTGCTGGTCCCGTGAAAATCGGGGAAAAATTTTGCGTGGGGTTCCCCCGATTTTCCCTTTACCAGCACTAGGCAAACCAGCCAGAGTTGGCGGCACTATAGCAGGGGGACACGCGGCAGGGGTCCCCCTGCCATAATGACTAACCAACCCTAGACTGTTCAGCGCGGGGCTGGATTCCCTAGGGAGTGGGGTTCGCCAAAAAAAACGAGCGGGGCCCCCCCTAGAAAGAACCAGCCCAGTGCTGATAGCACTAGGGCTCTTCCTACTACCCCTGGGCTGTGGGTAGTAGGGTAATACGGCGAGAAAGTGTTTAAAAAAAAAAAACTGACATCAATTTTTTTTGTGGAACTACAAGTCCCAGCCAGCCAGGTTGCCCTAAAAACTGTGGCCAGGCTGTTGCTTGTATAACTACAAGCACCAGCATACCCACGGCAGCCAGGGCATGTTGGCACTTGGAGAACCACAAGTGCCAACATGCCCTGACATCCCTGGCTTGCTGGGACCTGTAGTTCCACAAAAAAAAAGTTTACAAAACAACAACTCCCTCATAAAAACCACAAACATTTATTAAAAATAAAAACCCCACAATAAATACACTAACCACCCTCTTTTTAACCCCATCTATTTATTAAAAATAAAAATACTCACCAATGATGTTTTCTTTCTTCATCCAAACTTCCAGCCTTGCCCCAGTCCCTTAATATTTATACCTCCAATCTTGCCGGCTTGCCCCAGTCCCAGCCATTTTGTCTAGGGTTGGTTAGTCATTATGGCAGGGGGACCCCTGCCGCGCGTCCCCCTGCTATAGTGCCGCCAACCCTGGCTGGTTTGCCTAGTGCTGGTAAAGTGAAAATCGGGGGAACCCCATGCAAAAATTTTCCCCGATTTTCACGGGACCAGCACTAGTCAGGCAGCACTAGGGTTAAGCATAAATAGCAGGGGGACCCCACACATTTATTTTTTTTTACTTTTATCTATTCTTTAACTTTTAACCAGGGCCAGTGTAACAGTGATGTGTTGACTACTCACTGTTACAACACAGGCGAGTTTGCCAAACACAGAGTGTTTACATCGCTCAAAATCGCCAGAGATGACTAGCGATTTTGAACATGAGTCTCAAAATCGCAGCTTGATACATTTCCATTTTTTTAAAAAAAAAACTCGTGGGTAAACACCTGCGATTTGCTGCGATTTAAACACGCTGGCAAACTCGCACTTTGATACATTTACCCCCAGGTGTTGTGAAACTACAAGTCCCAGCATACCCTTCCAGCCATAAGCTGCTTTATATTGGGAAAAAATGCTAGGACTTGTAGTTTCACAACACCTGGAGTGTCACAGGTTAGCCAACTCTGACCTAGAGGAATTATAGTAGGAAAGATTATTATTACCCAAACATAGGGCCTGAGTCATTAAGGAGAGTAAAGCATAACAAAAGAGTAACTTTGTACCTGGGCAAAACCATGTTGCATTGGCGGGGGACATAAATTTAAAATGTGGACAGAGATTTATAGTTGGGGTAGGGCATGTCCTAGATCAACCTTAAATTTCAATGTAAAAATAAAGTTGTCAATTATTTGTGCTAGATGAATAAACAGCCAGTATTAACTTGTGTGCAAAATAATAAACTAATTTTCACCCCATGCATTGTAAGATTGTTTGTCCCAGACAGCATTTACTCCTTTTTTTGCCTTACTTTCCTTAATGACTCAGGGCCATAGTCTCCAGAGGATGCAACAGTCCTAGCAAAAAAGGAGAAAGGGGGGTAGGGTGAATGCTTTTGCTAGATTGCAATCATTTTCCCTAGAACAAATCCAGTTTGCAGGTCATAGATTCCTGCAAACAGGTGTTTTGTTCTTCGGGAGGCTTGCCTCCTAGCAACAGCAGGTGGACAGATTACCACATATCTGATGGTTGCTCTGAGAAACTTGATCTCTTGTAGATTAGTTGGTCTCCAAAAATGCTTAGCAAAGGTACGAGCTGATGACCATGTAGCTGCTAGGGGTGTGTTACATTTCATCAATATTCATAACACTGACAAAGACAAAACCTACATAAAAACGAACAGTATGGCAGCGACATAAGCAAAATATAGATTTACCAAGCAATAGCCAGGGAAGATTTCCGAAACTTGTCTTCTATGACTTGCGACTAGAGATACTCACTGACAACCGCGGTTTGGTTTTGGTTTTGGATCTGGATTACCTTCGGCTTTTGGTTTTGCCAAAACCGGTCTTGCGTGTTTTAGTTTTGTTTACAAAAATCCATTTTTTGGGGTAAAAATCACATTTCGGTATTATTTTGCATCTACATTATTATTAACCTCACTAACACTAATTTCCAGTCATTTCCATTCAACTTTTGACCACCTCATACACTTTCAAACAAAGACTGCAGCAGTTCTTGCCAGTGATAAGAAAAAGGCAATTGTCATGCCTGGGCATAAGACCAAAAATCCACCTCTTATGTGTGGAATAATTTTTACACAAATCCTGACAACATTTGTCTAGCCATTTCTAGCGTTTCTAAAGCCACAGTCAGTAGAGGTGGGGACCTTAACCATCCAGGATCCTCATCCATGTTACAGCATTTGAAGCGAGTTCATGGAAAGTTGTTGGGAAAATCAGAAACTTATGTTAAAAAAATAACAACAAGCAGTCCAGCATCATCTACCACCCTTCTCTCATCTAGATCCCAGCACCTGCAATCTACACCCCCAACACCTTCATCATCAATATCTTCACAAGTGATGGGAGTTAGTCCTGCATCCAAGTTGCTAAGGCAAGATGACTTCTCCACTAACCATGATTCCTCTGAAGAATTATTGAGCGTTAGTCCAGTGTCACGGCTCTGAGGTTGCCTCTACTATAGAGGATGGTGGAGGCAGAACACAATGATATTCTCAGGATAAGTTCACAGCTTACAAGCATCAATAATAACACAGGAGAAAGTAGTAATGCTACAACGTAGTATATTGAATGTTGGTACAACAGGAAGGAAATAGATAAATATATATATATATATATATATATATATATATATATATATAGGCAGAGATTAATACACGGCAATTCGTAGTAATGCAGACACAATTCACATATGCTTCTTCACAGTCGGTAACCCTTGGCAACAGCATGAGATGAGAGGATATACAGTTCAACGCAGTGATGATAAACAAGAACACTAGGATCCAATAGAGAACCATACAGCAGATGAATGTGAATCACTGGTACAGCTTACAGTCCAAACAGAGTAGTATATAGAACTTAGCTGACCCGAGAGTAGAGATGACTCAACATAGCAGGTGGTACTGGAATCTCTGATTCTTATTAAGTAGAGCAGTAAGCGTTAAACATCACCCAAGGACTTGGATGAACACTGACACATGCAGTAGAATGTTGCCTAGAAGTAGCAGAAACGTGAGTAGTATCTGAATCATGCGTGGAACTACAGGTAGCAGGATTCGTTGTAACTGCAATGGTAAGTTCGCTGTAGTATGGAGCAACTGAACAGAGACACGCAACTTGATCCCAAGTACAAGCCACCGGCACAAGTAGTTCTCAAAACCAGTCCAGTAACCAGGTAACAGCAGATAACCCGTGTCACACGTGGAACTACAGGTGACAGGTAACTTGATAGTAGCTCTAACAGTGAGATGCAGCGATCTTAGCCAGCCAGCAGTAAAGTTGAACCAATAGATAAAGCACAGGTTTAGCAACAACTCACGATACTCGTTCAGTGTGCAGATGAATAGCGGAGAGGAGTTACAACTTGCAGATGAACAGCAGTGAGGAGTTTGCAGCTTGCAGGTGAACAGCAGTGAGGAGTTTGCAGCTTGCAGGTGAACAGCGGTAATGAGTTCAGTCCAGCGAGCAGGTAACGGACACACGGAAGGAGAGGTATACAGCAAGATCCAAATGCAACCAGAGTAACACGAAGAACAGGCAATGAGCCCATAACCTTTGGAGGTTAATATAGTGCTCCAGGACCAATGAGGTTCAGGAGGAGGTCCAGATCACAGTAGCCAGGAACACCTGTGAAAGTAATGTCTCTGAGGCAGAAGCAAGCAGAATCATGGTTCTTAAAGGGAAAGTCACAGCGCCGGCACCTAACTATGGGACCGGCGTGTGACATCCAGCTCCTGCTGCTGCTGGATCTTCAAACCAGAAGAATATTACTAGTAGTTTACAACAATTGACTGTTAAACAATCCTTTGCTAGAGAAAGAAAGTAAGAAAGCTGTCACCCAGTCGTAAAGTGGATCACAGACGCCATGGGGACTATGCTAATATTAGATCTGCATCCAATGTCCACTATTAATGTAGCCGGCTTTAGACAGTTACTTGAGGTCTTCTGTCCCTATTACCAAATTCCATCACGACACCATTTTACTAGAAAAGCTATTCCTCACCTCTACCAGAAAATTATTTTTTTTAAAAAATTGAATTATTGGGCTACAAAATGCCATTCAACCCACTGTACACTTAACCAAAGATATGGGGACAGGCGGAACTGGGCAAACTAAAGATTATATGACTGTGACAGCCCACTGGGTTGGTGATTCGCCTTCACCAGCAGGAACAGCAGCATCATGTATCCAAGTACGTCACATTTTTCAGAAGTAGGCTATCTATGTATCAGCGGCTTCACTAAGAGGCATACAGCTGACAATCCTGCTTGAACTCTCCTGAGGATATTTGATTTCTGATAACGACACCAATATTGTTAGAGCATTGCAGCGGGGGGGAATTCCATCACATCTCTTGTTTTGATTATACAATCAACTTGGTGTTAGAGAACTTTTAAAAAATGACAATGACATGCAGGAGATGGTGTTTGTGTCCCGAAAAATTTAGGGTCATTTTCAGGATTCTGCAACACCATGTAGGAGAATGCAGCAGCTGCAAGAAGACTAGCATTTGAGGGGAATGTACTTTAGTCCAGCGAAATAGTCACCTGTGAAGAGAGTGCAGACACGGTTAGCTTGAGTCAAGTGATTGCCTTAATAATACTTTTTGAGAAGCAGCTAGAGAAATTTTGTACGGATGAAATAAAACTAAGCAAATCTGCTAACTATATTGTAATTGTAGATCTAGGACTTAATGCGCTTCGCCAGGATCCAAG
Organism: Mixophyes fleayi; assembly: GCF_038048845.1. Lineage (NCBI taxonomy): Eukaryota > Metazoa > Chordata > Amphibia > Anura > Limnodynastidae > Mixophyes > Mixophyes fleayi. The sequence continues at coordinate 248,074,137 of NC_134403.1, read as the reverse complement.
AGCTATCAACATCTTGTAATGACGTCTACTCCTTCTTCTCTGGAAACTGCTTCTCGCAAAAAGCTTAGCTTTCCCAAGACACCCAGTGGTGATGCAGATGAGTCAGCACAACATTTTGACATTTGCTCTGCTGTAAAAGAAAAATCGTGACAACTCTGCCATGAAATGCACTACAGATTACATGAGGAAGGCCATTATCGGCAATTACATCAAAGTACACAGACTTCTATTATGGTGGATTCCAGCAGGGATGAATTAGTATTGTTTGAGGAAGATGTACACAATGATGAGGGTGAATATGATGACAGTCTAGATTGCAGCAGGTGCTGAAATCTAGCTAAGAGAAGGGAGCTACCTGATTCTGGTATGCCTGGTAATATTTTGGGTAGAATGGCATGTTGGCAATTTTATGTTTTTCTACAGTAAATTTTCACCTTTTTTAGAGGTTTTTTTTCTTTAAAAAGGTGCAAGCTTTTTATTTCCATTTTTGTTTTTCTGACTTAAAAACACTATGCACTTGAACATAGGCTTTAGCACATGAGGTAGAGCGATTAGTATCATTGTGACTGAGACTGGAGAGTGACAACAACAATGTCACTCCTCCTGTTTCTGTATGAGCTATGTCACAGTACAATGTCACTGGAGACTTTTAAGAACACTGACAGCCCTATTATTACAATTTCTGTTTCAGCACTGAACCCTGCCACCTCTCCTGTTTCTGAGTGAGCTATGGTACAATAAAATGTAACTGCAGATTTAGACCAAGCCAGGCAGGCCTATAATTTCTATTTCAGCAATTACAAATAGCAATGGAGCACTTCTCTTTGGGTATTACCTATATAACGCAGTAGAATTTGCCTTCAAATTCTACAGACAAGCCTATTTGTCTTCCTCTTCATCAATGACTCTTAGCAATTGAGCACTCGTCTTTAGGTGTATATTAGACCTATATTTGCACTTATTAGTGCAAATTCAGAAAAAAAGCCTGCAAGGACTTGTAGATTTACAATTTCAGCAATGACCAAAGCAACTCTTCAATTTCGGTGTATATTAGACTCTATACTTATTAGTGCAAATTCAGAAAAAAAGAGTGCAATGACTGGTATATTAGCATTTCAGCAATGACAAACACAACTCTTTTATAAGGGTGTATATCAGACCCTACACTTTGTAGTGCAAATTCAGAAAAAAAGAGTGTAATAACTGGTATATTAGGATTTCAGCAATGAGAAATTCAGCAATGTATCTTTCACTAACAATGCTACCACCCTCCTCTTTCTCTTCTATCACTTTGCCTGCCAAACTGCTCTATACTCTGTCCTACCCCTTCTGTGTTCCTCTCTCAAATGGCGCTAGATTGCGGTGGAGGGCATTATTTCTAGATTCCAAAACCCGCGAAATCTGAGATCTGACGACATCACAACGACATTTTGCCTCGTTTTGGAATCCGAATAGGCACAAGAGTACAGAGCCGACTTAGCTCGGTACTCGGAACCCAAAAGTTTGGGTGGGTTCGGTTTTCACTAAACCGAGCCTGCCCATCTCTACTTGCGACTAAAGAAAATTCCTGCACTTCAAATTGACATCAGTTAAAAATACTTTCACTTCCCTCTACCTTAGTATATTCAGAAGGCTTGATGCCTAACCCACCTGCTGTTGCTAGCTGGCAATCCTTTTCCCTAGAACAAATACAGTTTGCAAGTCATACATTTTTTGGATATGTGTTCTGCTCAGTGGCGGATGCCCCCCCTAGCAGGGGCTTGCTGCCGGCGGCTGCACAATATGTGCAGGTCCGCTCGGCAGTGACAGTGTGCTGCCCGGCTGCTCTGATTGTGTTTAAAACACAATCAGAGCAGCCGGGCAGCACATTGTCACTGCCGAGCGGACCTGCACATATTGTGCAGCCGCCGGCAGCCTTGAAGTAAAAAAGGGGGCGGGGCCCAAATCGCCCCGGGTAGGATACTTTTCTAGATCCGCCCCTGGTTCTGCTCAGAGTCAAAGAGCACCCTGTTTTTTGGCTGCTTACTAAAGATGTCACTGGTACTGCTCCTCACACAATTGTATTCATAGAGCATCCTGTTATTGGTCCACTAAATAATCCAGATGTCACTAATATTGCCTCTCAAACAGTTGTTTTCAGATTGAAACACTTAGGATTTTAAAAGCTAGAAATATATGTTTCATTTTTTTGGGAATGTGCTGCTCAGAGTCAAAGAGCACCCTGATTTTTGGCTGCTTACTAAAGATGTCACTGGTACTGCTGCTCACATATTTGTATTCATATTAAAACACTTGGGATTTTAAGCAATATTTAATTGTTTTTGGGATGTACTGCTCAGCATACAAAGAACACCCTGGGACTGATTCATCAAGGCATGTATCTGGCAATTTTGACCGCATCGTATGCAAAATCACACTGTGCATGTCCAGAAAAGAGAGCTATGGCCATGAACGCAGCCTTGTTCCGTGCACCTTGAAGCGCATAGAGAGCTTACTACACTTTGGGAGTAAATGGGAGTGTGAAAGGGGTGGAGACCGGAAAGAAATGTGCAATGATTGCATTTACCTGCACATATTGTGCTCTAGCACACGCAGAAATTCACATATCTTCAGACGTAAAGCATGCGCCACTGTCTAGTTTACATTTTTGGAGCCCTCCCATTTCTAAGAGTTATATTTATATTATGTTTTATATATGTTTGTCATGCACTGCATACTAATGTAAATGGTTTAAATTGCTACAAGCAATATGTGTTATCCACCTACTTTTAATGTAAGTAATTGTTACAATCTTGTATAAATGTCACTTTTAAAGTCTATTAGATAAAAAAAGAGACTTGATTTTGTGCATTATCAAACAAGTGTGTTAATCAAACAAACATCAAAAAACAAAACCAGAGAAAAAACAAGTCCGTGCTCGTTAGGAAGAGTGGGTTGGGGGTGAGGCAAAGTGGGCTGGGGTGTAGGCAGAGGGGCCTGGTGAGTAGGCAGAGGGAGCTGGGGATGGACTGACGTGGTTTGTAAATAAGTGAATGGTAGTGCTAAATTATGTTGTTGCAAAAATGTTTTTGGGTTAAAAGAATGCACTTGGGTTGGAGAGGGTAGTGGGGCAGCATTGGAAAAGTCGGGACTATAATCAGGAGAAAATGGTGTTTGATGATGTGGCAGAGGGTCTTGTGTGAGTAAGTTAGGACAATGGACAGGAGGCAGGTACTGTGCTAATGGGGAAGGAGAGGAAACATGTGACATTTCGAAGTTATATATTTGGAAACAAGGTCAGTAACACTGGAAATTATATTGCAGATGTCTGTGATCATGGAATTTATTGTGGTGAGGGAAGTGTCCAATTTTTGCACAGTATGGGTTAGGGTAGTTTTCTGCTCCTCCACATCTCGGGCCTCCTCCAACAGTTCCTACTCAACGTCCTCATCCCTCTTGTTATGTCTTCAGCATTGTTGTTTAATATATGCAAAAGTTTCTGTCTAAACTCCATCTAGTGGCCAGCCTAGTATCAGCTTAAACTGAACACTAAGGACTCCGTAGTTAGTTCTCAATGCATCTTGGGTAATGATAGGAGGTTACCACTTTAGATTTCACATGTTAGTCAGAGATGCAATATATGTCTCGGCTTAGTACAGCATAAATGGTAAGATATACAATCTAGTTATGCTATGTTTTCATGTTTGCAGTGCATTGCATCTGTTCATGTTGTAAATGCATTCTATCATTTCTTTATTACAGTTTTACCGCTTGAATTCACAGGTACTTTACTACTTAAATAAACACCATTCTTCAGATCTTCACATCTAGATTATTAAAGTAGGAATGTTTATGATGTCTGTCTGATTATACTCAGGCCAAAGGGAAGCTTATATTGAGGACAGCACAGAAAAACATCATCTGTCAGCAAGTGGGACACATATATTATGATTAACAGACCTGACATATCACTTCACAGAAACGTATACAGGTGCATCAATTGGTATACAGCAATACAGCAGTCCCCACATAGTCAAGCACCTCTTTAACAGTAAGAACAGCCTGACTTAAACGCAGTTACCTATATACTGGAATACAGTGGTCTCTATACAGTCAAACACTTACACCTTTACATACAAAACAAGGTCTCAAACCTGCAGTTCCTCAAAATCCTCATTTGTCAGCAACTACAGCCATAATTACCCGCACAAAAGATGAAGCCGCGAAAGTACACGCCAACTTTGCAGAGGAAGAAATGTAATTTAAAGCAGAGAAATCACGTTAGGAGGCAGGAATGACAGTAGAGGAATAACATCTGGAGCCAGGTAAAAAGGTGGAGAAACACCACTTAGAGGCAATTAAGGAAGCTGTAGCTGTCATCACTGAAGCAGAATTCTTGGAGACTGCAGATTGCTCTGATATAAATGGAACCATCAATGTACTTGATTCAGAGCTTGAATCCCAAGATCCACTGCAATGCACATCAGAATATTTTCACCAAGTCTCCAAAACAAGTAGCAACCATCCAGAAGTGCAAGGTGTACAACCAGACTTTATCAGTTAAACAAGTCAAACACGCTGTGAAATGCAACCACAAGTCAGCAAAAAACTGCAAAATTACAATCAAGGTGAACCCACGAGGAACATCCCTTCTCCACACCAGGAGTTTTGAGTCTGCAAACTACAACAAAAGCAGTGCCTCCTACACAAGACTAATGTGTACCCTCCAGATTTCTTCCACAGGTCTGCCAGATATATCAGCTAAGAGACTAGAGAAACAGATCCTGGCAAACAGTGTCTTCTGCATCAGAGACCAAATCCTCTCCTGAAATGCAGAGCCTTCAAAGAGAAGTCCCTGGAGAACCGCAAAGCCTTCCTTACAGAAAATGAAAATCTGCTACAAGTGCTGCTCTTCAACACCCCACTTCGCTAAGGACTGTAAGGTCAGTGTCAACTGCACAGAGTGCAACAGCATAGAGCACAACACAGCTTTACACCCTGGGCCTCCCCCATTGACTTTTCTACACAGTCACAATGACACTGAGCATCGCGGGGAGCACAGTGAAGAGGGAAGAAACAGTACTGTAGTCACACCAGAGACTACTTCACAATGTACTGAAGTATGCAAAGTAGTCACAAGCGGCAGTTCAACAGGCATTAGAGCTACTGGCTAACTAGTCGAATCCATCAATGGAAAGACATGCCTTCCCTTCTATCACTGAATGCAACCAGATCTCAATGAATAGGTCTGACAATCCTACACCAGAAGTAGATATTCATCATGCACATTTGAAATCCATAGCACATCTGATACCAGAGCTTGGCAGTATGGTATTATTTTCCTTTAATTATGAAACAAGATGGAGTCTATCATTGATTTCTTTGTGTCTCTTTATGAACAGATACTAAGTATGTGATGTTTCAGCACATTATTTAGTTGTCATTTATGGCCATGTTTTCCCTAAACCTAGTATAGCATTCGCATTGTATCTCACACGCTGCTGTTTAATAATACTTATTCTACAATAGAGATTGATACTATATTCTCTCATTCTAGATTGGGTCATAAAAACGGGTCAATACATGACCGTTTCACTTTGGGCTGAGACAACTGTATATGCTATATGATTTATATTAACCACGGCTCAAACAGACTCTATTATTGACTCAACTAGATAACTCTCAGGCAGTATAGAGACCAGCTAACCTATTAGTACCCTCCTTCAAATTAGATTGGGTCATAGCAACGGGTTAATATATGGCCGCTACACAGTGAGCCGTGATAACCATATACGTTACCAGATTTTACTAATCACGGCTCTAATAGACTTATTTATTGACTGCTTTAGATAACTCTCTGTGGTCACAGAGATCGGTTAGTCTATCGTTGCACTAATTGCTTTGACCCTGTCACAGACGATCCTATTGTCATCATAACATAGGATCATAGACTAAATTTAGGCATGCACGATTATTTGCAATCAACATTATTAATTACAGAGAGCTAACATCTGAGAGATAGTGTGTAATAATAATTAAGGTATTATTAATACTCTTTACCATCCGGAGTATGAATTATCATTAGGATCTTATTCTGCTATGACCTCAAGGATGTATGAGTAATTCATCATTACAGCAGCCAATACTGTTATATTAATATTTATTACTCTAATAATTTCAGTGAGAATACAAGCGACTTGCAGCAGAAACTGCAATTTTATTTTCACTTCCCTCACTTTGTATTTATTTTAATATTTTCGCTAGTTGTATCCAGATACTACTATTTTAATGAATACCAATAAAATGTAATTTTTAATACTCCATACCCCGGAGTGCCCCTGTATACACTCTTTTTTCTTTGTCCAATACTTCAAAATTATCAGTGTAAGGGTGCACCCTCCATTTAAGACAATAGATTAATTCAGGAACCAATATATGTTCAGTAATAAAGGGGTTATTGATTATAGACCTCATTGACAAACTTAGTGCGGTTACCTTTGTAACAATGTTGGTTTTACAACACACAGAGAGTATTTGTGTATTCTTAAGTATTTGTTGTAATGTTTGTTGTTAAGCAATATATGGATATAATTGCTCAGTTTGCAAACTTAGCTGTTTTACTCAGAATGACACTGTCATCAACTGCCCATATTGCATCAGCATTCACTTTAGTGTAAGGCAGTGGATCCCAAACTTTCTCAGTTCGAGGCACCCTTAGGGTCTCCATAATGTTTTCAAGGCACCCCCAAGCCAAAATAATTACCAAGTTGCCCCCGCCTTGCTTATCACCGGCCCTTGCCGCGGCACCCTAGTGAGACTGCTACGGCACCCCAGGGAGCCGCGGCACCCAGTTTGGGAACCACTGGTGTAAGGAAAAGGATTATATAAGATGGCATAGTTCAGACCTTCTTGAGACCTCGCTGGTGAGTCTGGAAGGCTGTGCCAGATCTCCTCTATCAAAGTATTCTAGGATGCTTGATTCAACCTGCTTGTTGAATGTGGGGTCTCCATGCTGAAAATCCGGGGAATTACGTGTGTGTCAAGATAAGTATTTTAATTGTCATATTAATTATTAAATCTTTTTCTTATACATAGTTTGTGAGTGTATCATTCTTTCCTTGTGCTAGTATTTCATGATTGTAATCTTAAAACTTGATACAGACCCTCAGGCCCAAATAATTATTCTCATAAGGAAAGATATCTTAGGGGTCCACGAAGTCAGAAGCCAGATCAAATGTCCATACAATGTTCCTTAAGCTGAACGGCTAGATCTCGGATGGGTCATAATAGGAGATGTATGTCTAGGAGATGCACACAGACCAGCTTTCGTTAACAGCGTGCTTACCCATACTTTAGAAGATGGACATCCTTCTCTTTTCTGGCCATGTCACAATCGATTTCTTATAAACGAACTGTCACACCATCCTGTCATTGACTTTTCTAGTGACAACCACGTCTGTGACGACTACCCAGATCATCTAGGGTGCACAGTCTTACAAAGAACAAAGAAGAATGAGCAGGTGGCAATGTCCATCGAGGACAAACTATTCTTAGAAATAATGAAGAATGGGTTAGTCAAGGATGAGGAAAATAGCTGGGTTGCATCCCTACCATTTAGAACCCACAGACCTCATCTACCTAACAACAAAGAACAAGTACTTAAACGCTTCTCTTCACTGAAACTTAACTTTCACAGAAAACCAGAGATGAGAGATCACTTTTTCTCTTTCATGAGCAAAATATTTGAGAATGCTGCAATAGCTCCTATCCTCAAAGATACAGAGGAATGTTATTACCTACCTATTTTTGGGGTATATCACCCAAAGAAACCAGGTCAGATCAGAGTCGTGTTTGATTCCAGTGCCAAGTTTGAAGTTATCTCCATAAATGATGTTCTCTTGACAAGGCCAGATCTTAACAACAAACTTCTCGGAGTAGTCATGCGCTTCCGGACAGACGCTATTTCCTTCACTGCTGAATTTCAACAAATGTTCCATTGTTTCTACATAAGGGAAAAATACAGGAATTTCTTAAGATTCCTTTGGTTCAGAGACAATGACCCTTCTAAAGACATTGCAGAGTACCGCATGAGAGTACACATTTTTGGCAACAGCCCTTCTCCTGCAATTGCCTTCTATGGACTCAGACATTCAGTCAGAGTGTGAGCTAGAGTATGGTTCAAATGTTAGACAACTCATAGAAAAAGTTTCTATGTGGATGACTGTTTAAAATATTTACCAACAGAAGAGACGACAATCAGACTCCTCAAGAGAGCTCAGAAAATGCTTCTCTGCTCAAATCTCGGGCTTCACAAAATAGCTTCCAACAGCAGAGGAGTGATGGAGGTCTTTCTTTTCCAAGATCATACTAGTAGATTTAAAGGATTTGGATTTATGAACTGATACTCCACCAGTTCAGCTCAATGTAGCCTTGGGCTATTATGGGATGTAAAATCTCACTCCTTCACCTTCCAAGTAAACAGTGAAGAAAAGCCCTTCATTCGCACAGGTGTCCTGTCTGCTATAAAAAGCTTGTATTAGGATTTGCAGCTCCTGGCACTATACAAGGTAAAACCCTGCTCAGAGACCTAACCTGCGAATCATCTGACTGCTCCACTGCTTACACATAGTAACATAGTTGATGAGGTTGAAAAAAGACACCAGTCCATCAAGTTCAACCTATTTTGGATCTCCTGCGATCCTGCACTTATATTTGAAATTGATCCAGAGTAAGCAACCGCCAATCTGTTTCAATTGTGAAAATCCCCCCAGACCAAATATTGCAGTCCTATTTTTACCCTATATCCACCACTATCCTTCATTTTAATTAACGGTCTACTAATTAAGTCGACTGTCTATGAGCACTCCCAAATCCTTTTCCATTATACATTCTCCTAAATTAATTCCATTTAATTTATATATTGCGTTCTTGTACAGAAAAGGTATCAGTGGGAAGAGTGGAAGAACTCTCTATCTGCCTTAACTAACCTCATATTATCCGTCCATATGCCCTTGTGCCTTCTACAAAGGTACAGAACAAGAGACTGTGTGCATTCTCTGGCGCTTCCGTTAAGGCAATAGCAGTTGCTGCATAGCTTAAAACTGTGGACATAAAAGGATAATGTCATATAGGATTTGTTATAGGCTGCCTAGGTTGCCTATTGAGTTCGCAGGAGCAGAAATCTCCACTGACAGCAAAGTAGTGTTAGGCTACATTTACAATGAGACCAGACGATTCCATGTTTACGTAAACAATTGGGTGCTACGGATCAGGAGACCCACCAATCCAAAATAGTGGCACTATGTATCTACTGTTCACAGTGCTGCAGACCACGCTATAAGAGCTGTCACAGCTAGTCTCTATAAAGACACTTTATGGCTCACAGGATCTGAATTCTTGTACAAAGCAGATTGGAACATTTCAGAAAGCGACACATTTGAGCTAGTAGATGAAGACTCAGATGTCGAAATCCGTACACAAGTGACTACAATCCAGGCGCGGGCTGGGAGCGGCGTGGCCGGGAGGCACACAGGCGGCCGCATCACACCCCCCGGCCCTAATAGCGGCCTGACCAAGCGGCCCGGGGGGCCGATGCCCCCCTGCCCCCCGGGCCAGCCCGCCCCTGCTACAATCCATACTACAATTTCAGATTGTCAATTGGAGCCTCTCAGATTCTAAAGATTCTCAACTTGGAAATCACTTGTCATTTAAAAATGCCACATCTGTAATGGCAAATGGATGTAAGGGTTGGCATCACTGTCAGAATACTTATACAGGAACAGAGACACAACAATCCGAGAACCTCGTTATCCGTGGTTTGCAACATCAATCCTATGCTAGAGAGATTGATTGCATTACCAGTGGAGTTTTTTCTTATAGACAGCGTCCTGAAAAAGCTAGACCTATTCCTCGACAAGAATAAATTGCTTAGAGTAGGAGGTCATCTTGAAGAAGAAACCTCAGAATCCAATGAGAAAAATCCTTTAATCATTTCTGGAAGTCCCCATGCTGCTTCTTTAATTGCGCAACACTATCACAATTAAGTCAAACATCAGGGACGATTATTTACCGAAGGGTCTCTACGATCGGCTGGGTTCTGGATTATTGGAGCAATAAAATGTATATGTAACATAATCTTTAAATGTATCACTTGTCGCTGACTTAGTGGTACTTCTCAAACTCAGAAGATGGTCAATCTTCCAGCAAACAAGCTTAGTACACATCCTCCCTTTTCTAACGTTAGTCTTGATGTATTTGGTCCCTGGACTGTCATCACCCGACATACTAGAAGGGCAAACGCAAACAGTAAGTGCTGGGCTGTTGTATTCACCTGTATGGCCATCAAAGCTGTTCGTATTGAAGTCATAAAATCAATGGACACTTCAAGATTCATTAATTGATGAAAAATTGATTCTGAACTACTGGCTTTAGAGGGGAAATATGAAACATATTAGGAATACGTAGGGAAGGTGGTAGCTTTAACTTAAAGGCCACTGGATTTATTATTTTAGAGATCTGGAAAGGACCAATAAATATGAGTGCCAGTTTCATATTAGGAACCTTTAACATGATGTTCCTAATGGACAACCAAAACATGTCTCCGGGAACCAAATTGGGAACAGAACGTCTCTTCCTTTCATAGACTTCTTTACAGCAAGTAGAAGTTTGCTTTTACATGTGCCCAAATAACAGAAAAAATACGGAAAAGAGAATCCACGGCAGGCATGGATGAAGTGGGAACCTGGGATAAGGTAGCAAGTCTTGGGTGACAGCTATACATCACGAGTAATGGAGAATTTGAAGTGGCCTTGTAAAAATGATTATTATGAGCAAACTCTGCCCAAAATAGAAGTTCGACCCAGTCAGTCTGATTGGTATCCATAGAAAGTTTTCAAGTTTATGATTGGTTCTTTTGGGTTTTTCATTGGACTGAGCATGGTAGGCAGACGAAAAATCAAGTTTAATCCCCATCTTACTACAGAAAGCTCTCCAAAACAAATTGAGATACAATATGAAGAGTTGATCCATATAACCGAAAAACCATGTCAAGAGATCCGCCAGAGTAGAGTTGAGGAGGATGGGAGACCCTTTAGAGGAACAAAATGAGCTACTCTAGAGAAATGATCCATGATTGTTATGATTCCTAGTGCATTCACGAAGAGCAACGGAAATATTAAGCAAAGTGTCTTTATTCAGGTAAATACATAAACAAACATAACTCAAATCCATGGATAAGAAAAGGTTCCAAAAGAGACTGTATAGTAAAATGGCAGGTATTATAAGTTTACCCCAGTCCAGAAGGCACAAGGCTGTCCAGGGATAAAGCAGAGATCAGATAAACAAAATCCAAATAGCCAGGCAGAGATCAAGGTCACAATCGAATAAGCGAGGTCCAGAAGTCGAGCCAAAGGTCAGGGCAACGGGCAAACGAGCAGGGTCCAGGAATCAGGCCGAGGGTCACAACAGAAGATCAAGCAATGGAGCAAACACAGGAACAGGGCAGCAGCAGCCAGGAACAAACGGATGAACTGCACTGAGTACAGGTAAAGGCAGGTATAAGAAGCTGAGAGCCAGGTGCAGTTCTAATTGGCAAGGAGGTTAACCCCTTCAGGCATGGTGCAAACTTAGGAGCAGAACAGCAGCACCTCCGATGGACCAAAGGCACTGCTGCCACATACAAACCACAGGCAGAGTTGTAACAAAGATGACCCAAATGACCGTATAAGACCTAGAGGGTGGCAGATCAGTAAAAAAGTCCATAGAAAGTTGGGACCATGGAGAGACAGGAACCAGTAAAGGAACCACCCCACCTTAAGGGGGGTGTGAGCCCAATGTAAAAGTTTAAGATGTAGACGCGGAAGAATGAAGATCTGCCCAGGTGGACAACTGAACTCCACGAGAGGTGTAGAGGCTAAGATACATTTGGGATCCAGAATTGGCTTGATCTCCTCAGAAGATTCATCCTCAGCAGAAGTACACTGATTTCTATTTTGAGGAAATAATTAACATACTATTTAGACAATACTATAACAATGAGATGATCCCAGAACTTGATTTGTTGACCCACTATATTAGACACATTTTAATAATTTTTCTGAAATACTATTTTCATTAAGTTAACATAACTCTAGTGGCTGAAGTGAAAATTTAGAAGTGGCAGTATGAAAAATGTAATGTGGATGTAAGTGAATGAACGCAGTAGGAGAGGTGGCGATATGGCATAAGACCATATACACCCCTACTTCGAGCACTACATAACTGGATAAGCCCATGTTTTATTGAAGAGAAATACATGGTGTTTTTTTACATTATTGTATATTTCTGTAACAACATTCAGACTCTTTAGTGTTTGTGCACCACAATGTAGCACTTGTATGTCTCCATCTTTTCACTTATGGACCCGACCATATGTCTGGTCACCTTAGGCAAGGAGTATGTAGCTGTTAGACTGCAGGGTGATGTTGCATGGTTTGATACACATTGACTTTTCTCCCCTCAGTAAATTCCAATTTGGAGCAACTTTTAAGCGGTCCATTGAGTTTATCGGCTTAGACCTGAGGAATTATAGCACCCATTCGTTTAGGACTGGGGCAGCTACTGCTGTGGCCTCAGAAGGGTCTTCCATTGAAGTGATAATGCATTCAGGAAGATGGAAGTCTGATTGCTACAAGGACTCATAGTGTAGGCTGAAAGGTCCAGGTTGCCAGCTACACACGTTAATTGGGGGCACGCATATTACGTGTAAAATGCAGAGGTCCAAGACTGACAATTTGGGTAAGGACGTTGGGTCAACATCCCTCCTCAGACTGATCTGACCATATGCCTGATAGCCTTATATAAGGTACGTAATTGGAAGATGGGGAGGGAGATGTTGCATGGTTCATACAAAGGGATGCTTCACCCCTGCAGTTTTGGACTGGTCTTCCATCAAAGCATTTAGGGAGATGAGAGGTATGATAGTGACCCTTTTCTCAAACATCTTTCTATGGTATTAAATTAACATTTCACAATGACTACTGAACTCAAAGTCATCACCTTTATGTGAGTAGAACTACCAATATTAATCCAAGACTCCAAACATGTTGAACATTTTGGAGTATATAAAACTCAAAAATTGTTAGCATGTTGTTTCTGGTGGCACCTGATGCGTGCCAAAACAATATTCCTAATCATTAGGTTTGCTTCAAACTCTTACTATTCCATTTAGCCCTTAGAGCTGAATTTCTTTGGATTTTAAAGTTGACCTCCTTCTAAAGGGATAACAACAATCCTGGTTGTAGTAATGTCTTACAAAGATGGCTCATTTTATCCCAACCAAAGGAGTTGCCACTACTAAATTAGTAATTTTGGAAATATTCAGACTTTATGGCATTCCCAATCAGGTAGTTTCAGATCAAGGAGTTCAATTTACCTTCAAGTTTTGTTACATATTTTCCATCAACAGACAAATAGGCAAACAGAAATAATTAATCATATTCTTGACCAATATTTACAATGTTTCACCAGTTACCTTCAAGATGATTGGATGGATATTTTTCTCACTGCTGAATATGATTATAACAACTCTCAACACAGCTCCATTTCAAGAACATTATAAATAAGCAATAGACAGACACCGTTGAGCTATACCCCATTTTCAGGCTCGATACAAAAGGGGTAGATTTACTAAACTTCTAAAATGGATAAGTGGAGGTGTTGCCCATAACAACCAATCAGATTCTAGTTATCATTTTATAGAATGTAGCAGATAAATAATAGCTAGAATCTGATTTGTTGCTATGGGCAATACCTCCACTTTTCCCTTTATAAGCTTTAGTAAATCTACCCCAAAGTCTGGCTGTCCATTAAAAACCTCAAGCAAACAATACCTTCAATCAAACAGAGTCTAAAGTTTATTGGACCATTTCAATTGAACCGAGTTGCTTTCCACATAGAGCTTCCATTCTCAATGAAAATGCATCCAGTTTTTCATGTTTCTATGCTTAAACCAATTTACTCGAATCACTTTCCAGGTTGGATTTTGACTTCACCACCACCAGTAATTGTTGGAGGTGAAAAAGTATTTATTAGGTTCCCTATTTCTAGTGCCTATCATGGGGTCTGAACAGGTTGGGTGACCACTCAGCTGAATAATTAAGGGAGATTCATCTAGTGGGGACCTAGAGCAACACTCCCTCTGTGTATTTTCCTATATATTGTTGCCCCATTATGGGTGCCTAAGTTGACACATAAAGTGAGGGTTACCTGTCTTAGGTGGTGGTAGTGGAAATTGTCATGTACTGTGCACTGGTTATCCCCTTGCACAGGCCACAATAGGTATTTATTACCATGTTTACCCTATTTTTGGTGTATCAATTAACCTACACAGACACATAAAAATGACTGTTTGCACATGTATGCACATGCAGGTTTATACAGGACCAGTTCTACCATTTGGGGACCTAAAACAGCCACCAAGAATACCAGCATTTTGGGGATGACTAAGAAACTGAACATGTGATGTCACTCATTTATTGTTTTATTGGTTTTCTGGAGCCCCTGTGGATTTAAATTAAAGACACACACTCCTTCCTTATTGTCTGACAATGGGAAAGAGAATGTCTGTTAATAGCTGAAATTAAGACTTCCGGTAGGCGTCCAGCATAGTCGCTTCTTATATCTACTCCGTACTCACCCTCTCCATCTATTGCCATCTCTCAATTTTGGGTATCTGAACTTGATGTTCCACCTACAGCAAGTAATATACCTAATATAGCTACAGGATGGTTACTGGACTATTATTGTCTGTAAAATTGTGAGTGCGGAGAATACATTCCGCCATTCTTACTGCGGCGGTTACTAAAGAGTCAAGTTGCTGGCACCAACATAAAAAGTTTGAGGATATCCAAACGTCTTTAGACTGCACGGGCCACAGTTGAATCTAATATCTCCAGGATCTTTACCTTAGAACAGCGCATTAATAATGTGGAGGACTCGCCTCACCTTCTTCAAGCAACGATTGATTCTCAAGCTTGGTATCTCCAATCGCTAAATAAGAAACAGAAGATCTGGAGAATAGGAATAGGAGGAACAATCTCAGACTCATAGCTATACCGGAGTCAGTTAAAGGCTAGCACTTATCAAACTATTTGAGCTCCACTCTCCCTAGGGCGCTAGGCACTCATTTTGATGAAGAACTGGTCCAGTTCAAAAAGGCACACAAAATAGGCCCTAAACGCCAGGATGATTCCCGTGCTCGTCCGGCTATTCCTGGACTTTAGGGCAAAGGAGAGGATATTGATAGCTTCTAGAAAACTGCCACAACTGTTAATATGCTGATATTCCAGGACTTTTCTGCCTCTGTGGCCCAAACAACAAAGGCGTTTTCAACAGTGTGCCAGCATCTTGTAGATTACAATCAATGATTTACTCTCCTGTATCTAGCAAAATTTTGCATCATTGATCATGGCTGCACACTATTCTTCAAGGGTCTGAATAAGGCCAAGGCCCATTTTCCCCATGTTCTCCACCATGGTCACCCAATCATCATGTTGATCCTTAACTATCGGGTAATATGTCACACAAATTTTAATATTCTGCTTCCAGTGGAATTGTTTCTAACACTGCTCTGTTATTAACTCCCCCACACCTGGTTTGGGTGTACCTCCACAGTGCTTTAATCGCGCAGCCGCTGCTGCTTGTGTTCTGTTCTCTAAACCCGTCGTGTCGCTTGTTGTTTACACCACTCACTCAGTGGGTGTGCACTGCAGGTATATTCGATGGAAACATAAACATGTTTTTGCTGTCTGAGTAGTTTTGTGCGCTACTTACCCAGTGGAAGCACAGTGCAAATTTAATTGGTTGGAAACATGAAAAACTTTTAGACTCTGAGACATTGCTCTTTATATTGCTGTTACATATTTTATATCAATACATCCTTTCAGGTTTTTCATCCTCCATTTCTGAATGTACTAATGGCTGCTATGCGGGAACCCCCCTAATTACTGACTCCTTCGCTTGCTTGGACAAGGAGGTCTCTCAATCCCTGATGTCTACTTTTCTTGATAACAGGCCCACCGAGGGGGTAGAATAAGCTCTACTTTGTCAGGCTCAGAGACCACTAACTGGTATTAGCACCACTGAACTAGGAGGTGCAAAGTCTAACGTACCCCTGGTGTTCACCAGTGATCCCTGCAAGGGGGTTTGGACTTAGCTGCAAAGGATAGGAGACCTGATACTCTGGCACCCTAATGGTGCCAGAGCAGGTTTAAATAGAGGCAGCCAAACAGTGATTGGAGGAGGAGAGCGGCGGTCAGGCATGCTGATCGTCAAAGCAGGGAAGCGTCCTATTGTCTAGCAACGGGACAAGACAGTACGCATGCAGCCCAGGACGCTGCGTGCCTGCTTAGCAATAGGACGCCCCCGGAACTGTCAGGCGGCCGTCCACGCCTCGTAGAGAAGCAGCGGGGACAGCACCTGACAGTACCCCCTCCCCTTCTCTCCCCTAAAGAAGGATTGGTCTGATCCAGAAACTCAGCAAGCAGACGAGGAGCTTGGGGTCAACTTCATCTACCCAGGATCTCTCCTCTGGACTGTAGCCCTTCCGATGTACAAGGAACTGGGTCTTGCCACGAAGAGAAGGAACCTCCAACATTCTTTCAACCTCTTATTCATCTCCAAGAGAAGTCTTGATGGAGGGAGGGGTGAACGGCTCCTTGAAGAATTTGTTGAGGACCAGAGGTTTCAGCAATGAGATGTGGAAGGAGTTATGGATTTTGAGGGAAAGGTGGTAAGTAAAGTTTGTAAGAGACGGGGTTAATAAAGCGACCAATAAAGCGTGGATCTAATTTCATTGAGGGGAAATGGAGTCTGAGGTTGCGAGTGGATAACCATACTCGATCTCCAACTTTCAGTACAGGGAGGTTCCTACGATGGCGATCAGCAGCGCCCTTATAACCCAGTGAGACCTTCAAAAGTCTTGGTTGGCTCAGGGACCAGATTTGAAAAAGATCACATGTTAGAAAGTCTGCAGCTGGGATGGACGAGACAGTAATTCTTGCAAAGGGGGTGCCGGATGCCTACCATAGACTGTGAAGAATGGAGAGAAACCTGTAGAAGAATGCACTAGATTAGTGTGAGCAAACTCTGCCCAGCAGAGAAGGTCCCTCCAAGAACATTGATGTTCAGATGAGAAGCATCGCAAAAAGCACTCCAGGTCCTGATTAACACTATCTGTCCGTTCGTTCCCGGAGGAGAATTTTAGATTGACTCCAAGGTTCCCACAAAAGGCTTTCCAAAACTTTGCCACAAATTGAATTCCACAATTTTGTGTGGACAGCAGTGGAGACGGAGGATGTTCATCAAGAATAGTTGTGCAAGTTCAGAGGCCGAAGGTAGTCCTTTACAGGGTGTAAAATGTGCCATTTTAGAAAATGTATCTACAACAACCCAGATAGTATTCTAGCAATGACTTAAGTCAGGGTAAATCAGTAGTAAAGTCCATGGAGACACTGGTCCAGGGGGAGTCTGGGATCGGAAGAGGGTGAAGAAGACCAGGAGGACATTGTCTGGGAACCTTGTGACGCACACATGTGCTGCAAGCCTGTACATATTTGTGGATATCTGAACCAAGAGAAGCCCACCAATAGTATCTGGAGAGGAAAGCTACAGTCTTCTTGTAGCCTGAGTGACCAGCGAATTTGGAATCGTGAACCCAACTTAAAAGTTTGGGATGCAGATGAGGGCTCACTAAAGAGCATCCAGGAGGAGGGGACTTCACAGAAGAGTTATTTATGGCTACTACTTGAACAGGCGTGAGGATAGGCTTAATATCTGGATGCACTAGGGAGTCGGAATTATCAAAGCATCTAAACAATGCATCAGCTCTGATATTTTTGGAACCAGGGTGGTAGGTGAGTATTAACTGAAAACAAGAAAACAAAAGTGACTAGCAAGCCTGGCAGGGATTGAGGCATTGAGCCTTTTGTAGATAAGTTAAGTTCTTGTGGTCAGTCATCACCCTCACAGGATGTTGGGCCCCTTTCAAGAGGTAACACCATTCCTCCAGAAGCTCTTTATCGCCTATACCATAATTCCTCTCACAAGTAGAAACCCACAAGGTTCAAAGGATCCAGAAGAGAATTTTTGAGATAAAACAGTCCTTATCCCAACAGACAAGGCGTCTACTTCCAGAAAAAAGGGTCTCCCTTGGTCAAGTTGTTTGAGTACTGGGGGAGAAATAAAGGCTTCCTTAGGGGACTTTAAAGCAGAAACAGCGTCCTAAGGCCAAACTTTGTAGCAGGCCCCATTGCAAGTCAAGGCTGTGATAGGAGCAACGAGGAACGAAAATCCCCTGATGAATTGACTGTAGTAGTTTGCAAATCTGGTAAACCGCTGGTGGCTTTAGGACCACAAGGTTGTGGCCAGTTGAAAATGGATTCCACCTTGAAAGGGTCCATTTGGAGACTGGTCCCTGATACGAGGTAACCAAGGAAGGGGACTTGCGGACATTCAAAAAGACATTTGTCTAGCTTGCAATAAAGGGAATAAGCTCGGAGAAGGGAGAGAACCACTTTAACATGACTGCGATGGGAGAGCAAGTCTGGAGAAAAATGTTATCAAGATAGACAATTAATGATTGATAAAAGAAGTCTCTGAAGATCTCGTTGCCCAATTCTTGAAACACAGCAGGGGCATTGCAGAGCCCAAAAGGCATTACCAGTTACTTGTAGTGCCTGTCACGAGTATTGAAACTGTCTTCCACTCATCACCTCTATGAATGCATACCAGGTTGTAGGCTCCTCTAAGGTCTAGTTTGGTGAAGACTTGAGCTCCGCGGATGCAATAAAACAATTCTGAGATAAGAGGAAGTGGGTAGTGATTCTTGATAGTTATGGCATTCAGGCGGCGGTGTCAGGATCTGCCTGTAGCTTATGCATTACATGCTGCTTTGCCTGGCAGTTCCTGTCTTTTGTCCTTATTATTATTGCAGCAGTACCTCTGATTACCAGAGGTGCTGCTATTGTGTCTTTCATGTTGCTTTAGGGGTTAACCCATTCTCCTATTATCCCATGCACCTGGGTGTGTTCTCATTTCCCTTATATATACCTGTCACTCCCAGCACATAGGGCTGGTTATTGATGTTACACCCTGTGGTTTCTTCCTCCTGCTTTGCTCCTGTGATTATGCTGCATTGGGATCTCAACATACATTCTGCTGACCTGTTTTCACCTGTGAACCTGGTACTTTCCTGTGCATTTCCCTGTACTTGCTGCCTGGAATCTTTCCACACCTCCCGTTTACCTGCAACTGTGTATACCTGGTAATTTTTGCAAGACCTTTATCACATCATCTGTTCAGACTCTTCAGCAATAAACTTGTATGTTTTTCACCTTATTCATGGCTCCTTAGCTGTATTTCTACATTGATTCGTGACAGTATAACCAGCCCCAAAACAGCTTAGGAGTCAGGTGAAAGTTTTTTTTATTTTCTGGGACTATTTTGTTCTGCAATTCATTTTCATATTTATTTTTGGAAAATGTCTGCATTATCAGCCTTTGAATTGCCACAACTACAGGCTTTACAGATGGATATAATCCTGCTACGCTCCCAGCTGGCTAAATTTTCTACCTTGCTGATGGACCCAATCAGGAGGCTATCAGACTCTGTCTCTCCTAATGCAGAAGCAGGTGATTTGTTTCCACCAACCTTCTCTACTGTGGAATCTGTGCAAGCAGCACCTCTTAATTGTGCTCCTACAAATTTGCCGTGTACCAGGAACTATGGCTTAGCTAATTCCCGGTTCACAGGTGTTCCATGCCCCCATCTTTCCGAAGAGGCGCGGCGGCGCAGAATAACAAACAAATTGTGTGTGTACTGTGCCATCAATGAGCACTTCTTACAGGACTTCCATCCCCTGTTGCTTCCTCTCTGCATTTCAAATTTGTTTATGCTCCACCGTTTCTGTTCTCTGGAATGAGACCCAATCTGCTAACTCCAGTCGCCTGTCCTGAGGCACCAGCTCCAGCTGCCTGTCCTGAGGCGCCAGCTCCAGCCACCTGTCCTGAGGCGCCAGCTCCAGCCGCCTGTCCTGAGGCGCCAGCAGCCTCTGTCTCCTGTTGCGAGGTCCCAGCCTCTGTCTCCTGTTGCGAGGTCCCAGCCTCTGCTTCCAGCTTGGTGCCTGCTGCCACTGTGTCCGGTCCCGAGCCTGCTGCCACTGTGCCCAGTCCGGGCCTGCTGCCAAGCCTGCCACCCAGTCCGGGCCTGCTGCCAAGCCTGCCGCCCAGTCCGGGTCTCCTGTCAAGCCTGCTGCCAAGCCTGCCGCCCAGTCCGGGTCTCCTGTCAAGCCTGCTGCCAAGTCTGTCGCCCAGTCCGGGCCTGCTGCCAAGTCTCTCGCCCAGTCCGGACCTGCTGCCAAGTCTCTCGCCCAGTCCGGGCCTGCTTCCAAGTCTGAACCATCCGTTGCCGAGGATGCCAAGTCTGAGCTGTCACCTACCTTTGAGGGGCTCTACTAAGGTTTTATGCTTCTTATTTCCCCTCAGTACCTAGCCTTGTCAGTGACCCAAGGAGGCAAGTTTTGTTTTTGTTAATAAATTTTAGAGGAGAGGCTATGGCATGGGCAAACCCTTTGATTAATTCTGATCACCCCATCCTGTCTGACTTACAACTATTTGTTGAGGCTGTGATCAAAAGGTTTTCACCAACACCTCCCGCTATGCCATCTTGTGGGGCCTCTACATTATCAGCAGTACCACCCATCTCACCTGGCCAAGAGATACCTTTGTGCTCCTCCCAGTTGGCGCAGATCTCAACTCCAAGGAAGTCCCGTAAGAGAGGACGTAAGAAGAGAGATGGTTCTGCAGTGCCTGAACTGGCAGCTGGCATGGTCACTTTTGGCTTTCCGCCCATGGACGAAGACTTTTCTGCCAGTCCCACTATTGTGGACTATGATTCCGATGAATTTAGACATTTTTCGCAATCGGGCATCTGGAATCCGCCCTAGGGTGGGGGGGGGGTACTGTCAGGATCTGCCTGTAGCTTATGCATTACATGCTGCTTTGCCTGGCAGCTCCTGTCTTTTGTCCTTATTATTATTGCAGCAGTACGTCTGATTACCAGAGGTGCTGCTATTGTGCCTTTCATGTTGCATTAGGGGTTAACCCATTCTCCAATTATCCCATGCACCTGGGTGTGTTCTCATTTCCTTTATATATACCTGTCACTCCCAGCACACAGGGCTGGTTATTGATGTTACACCCTGTGGTTTCTTCCTCCTGCTTTGCTCCTGTGATTATGCTGCATTGGGATCTCAACATGCATTCTGCTGACCTGTTTTCACCTGTGAACCTGGTACTTTCCTGTGCATTTCCCTGTACTTGCTGCCTGGAATATTTCCACACCTCCCATTTACCTGCAACTGTGTATACCTGGTCATTTCTGCAAGTCCTTTATTACATCATCTGTTCAGACTCTTCAGCAATAAACTTGTATGTTTTTCACCTTATTCATGGCTCGGTCTTAAGGTCTTAAGGAGCCATCCTTCTTTTTAACAAAGAAGAATCCAGCCCCCGCTGGAGAGGAAGACTTTCAAATGAAGAACCCGCTGAAGGTTCTCAGAAATTTACTGGGACATGGCTTTAGTCTCTGGTAAAGGTAAAAGGCCTGATTCATTAAGGAACTTAAATTAAGAAGTATCTTATTTAAGTCTCCTGGACAAAACCATGTTACAATGCAAGGGGTGAAAATTAGTTTTCTGTTTTGCACATAAGTTAAATACAGTCTGTTTTTTCATGTAGCACACAAATATCAATTTTAAATTTCAGTGTACAAATAAGCTATCAAGTATTTGTGTGCTACATGAAAAAATAGAGAGTATTTAACTTATGTGCAAGACAGAAAACTAATTTTCACCCCTTGCATTGTAACATGGTTTTGTCCAGGAGACTTAAATAAGAAACTTCTTAATTTAAGTTCCTTAATGAATTAGACCCAAAGGGTATACCTTGCCCTTAGGAATGGTTTTACCAGGAACGAGCTCAATGGGACAGTCCCATTGACAGTGTGGAGGAAGTTTCTGTGACAGGATGGACTGCCTATG
Organism: Mixophyes fleayi; assembly: GCF_038048845.1. Taxonomy (NCBI): domain Eukaryota; kingdom Metazoa; phylum Chordata; class Amphibia; order Anura; family Limnodynastidae; genus Mixophyes; species Mixophyes fleayi. The sequence goes on along the minus strand of NC_134403.1, from coordinate 248,052,083 downwards.
CCACCCTGTCTGTTGTTGCTGGGAACCGGCTGGGCTTACTTTGCCACCGTTCCCTTTTGTTATCCCAAATGTGCCTTCTTGCCGCAGTAGGAGGGGCTTACGCGTGCTGACACCACTGGACTCCTTACCGGCATCGAGTACTGGGTTTCTTCTGAGTAACTGGCGCTGCAAGTGTACCCCGTTACTGGTGTACCTGGGCTTGTACTTGTCAGACGCCGTCCCCGCTGATCCCCTTTCAGACGGGGACGGACGTCTGACTTCCGCTGCGGCTTCCGGCTGGCAGTGTTGTCGGGCGCATGCGCCCTGCTTCCGTCCCATTGCTAGGCAACGGGACACTACTTCTCTCCATTGTGCCGCCCCCTGAGCCTACCAATCAGCGGTACCTTGCCTCTATTTGAACCTGGCTCTGGCGCCATTAGGGTGCCAGAGTAACAGGTTTCCTGTTCAGTGTTTTTGGTTCTCCTGCTCTGGTTCTCCCTAGTGTGCTTCTGTTCCTGCTCTCCGTTGTGACCCAGCTTGGCGACTATCCCGTTTTCTGTGTGACCCATATTGTTCTGCGACCTCGGCTTGATTGACTATTCCTTCGGATTCCCCTTGGTACCATATATTCCTGATTGGCTCGACCCGGACCGTTTGACCCTTCTACGCTACACCGGCAACTGGCTAGTAGGACCGCGACCTGCGTGCCCTGTGCAGCGAAATCCAAACCTCCTTGCGGGGGTCCCTGGCGAACACCAAGGGTACGTTAGACTCCGCACCTGCTAGTTCAGTAGCGCTAATACCGATTAGTGTTTGCTCTATTATACACCTCAGAAGGCCTGCGGCCTGACAGTACTCCTGACCTCTTACTATGGATCAGGGAAGCTGTGGATGGATCCCCCCTGGCCTATCACACTGACCAGGCCTGCATGGGTAGCAGGCAGAGCGGTGGTACTGGAAAACTTGGGTCCAAACCTCAGAACAGCCGGGAACAGATTAGATTTTGGGTCTAATCTACAGGTCATAGGAATACAGCAATATGGAAAATGTTTTCAAGCAGGTCTTTGAAGCAAGATGTTTATTTGCCCTCACACTGGTTAAAGGTACCAGGTGATCACTCAAGTCAGATGAAATCCGAAGAACAAGTTTCCAATACAAGCTAGTGCCCTTTATACAGTTTAGACACAGGCTATTTTTAGCATCATGATATAACCTGTTTACACAAACATGGATTTACATGCATTGCAAAGCCAATAATATTTACACTTAGCTATGAAATTCTTAAAAACCTTGCTGTGATATCCTGCATCTTATTTCAGAGACAGGAGACCCACTAGCAAGTCAAAAGGTCTAACTGGCATGAATACTTCAGACAGTCGCTGAATACACATTCCCAAAGAAAAAGTGCAAACCTCAAAACAAGCCATTTTCTCACATCACAATACACAAAAGACTTCGTAAACAAAGATTCATTGTATCAGATATATACATCAGAAAAGGCATTTGCTTTAGAAAGGTTAAACAGAAAAAACTAATTTTCTACCCTGGTCTCAGAAATTAAAGATTTCCCTTACCAAAATATACACAATATTAAAAATAAGTGCATTGCCAATTTAGATAAATAAGCACCCTGCACTATTTCCTTTAAATAAATTTATACCATATAGTTATTTATATGTGATCCAGTCACACCCTGCCCTTAGGAATGGTTTTACCAGGAACAAGCTCAATGGGACAGTTCCATTGACGGTGTGGAGGTAGTTTCTCAGAGGCCGACTTACTAAACACATTGATCAAATCCAAGTAAGGTTCAGGGAGAGTCACTTGGGGAGAAAGTGAAAGGCAGGTCAGCTGAGCCACTGGACAAGGAATCTTGGATAAACAGCTTTGAAAACAGGAAGGGCCCCAGGAAGTGACCTGAGCTCAGTGCCAATCAAATTGAGGAGAATGATGATGGAATTCACAGATTGCAGAATAATCAGGAACTTGTTCCACTCGTGATGAAGAACCCCTACCTGCAACTGAACTGGACTGGTGATAAAGGTGATGCAACTGTTGCTGACGCGATTGCCATCCACTGCAGTCAGTACCAGAGGTTGTGGCAACGAATGAAACAAAATATGGAGTCTTGACATGAGAGTGGTGGATATGAAGTTTCCCCGTGGATCCAGAATTCACAAAGGCAGAACATACCAGAGAACCATCCGACGTATTGAGGGTGACTGGCATCAAAAAGTTGGCATTCCTTTGAGAACAGAGAGTGTGGGAACTGGATCCTAGGACGACCTCTCTCTTATCGCCTAGAACAGTGTTTCTCAACTCCAGTCCTCAGGACCCACTAACAGTGCAAGATTTCCAGGTGACCAGTGAAATAATTATACCACCTGCTACACTGTGTCAGTCAGTAATGAATACACCTGTGCTCCAGCAAGAAGATATGGAAAACATGTACTGCTAGGGGGTCCTGACGACTGGAGTTGAGAAACACTGGCCTAGAAGGTGGCGTTTCCCGGCCTCTTGGTGCAAGCAGACAACAGGTGAACGGCCTCTCCGCAGTAAAGACAAGGGTGATTCTTAAAGCGGCGCTCCCATTCATCCCGAGAAAGACGGGAGCGTCCAATCTGCATGGGCTCCTCCACCGAAGAAACAGGAGACTGAAAACAAGGAGCCAACAGAGAGGAAAGGTGTTGGCTTTGATCCTTCTCCAGAGAACGTTCCTGCTGACGAATGTCCACCTTGATACTAAGAGAAATGAGATCATCCAGATTAGGAGGAAGGTTATGAGAGGCTAAAACATGCTTAATCGTGTCAGAAAGTCCTTTACAAAAGATGGCCACCAAAGCCTCATTGTTCCATTTTAGCTCGGAAGCTAATATCCGGAATTGGATGACATACTGCCCAGCTGAGAGCGACCCCTGCTGGAGAGCAAGAAGGGTAGAGGTGGCAAATGAAACATGACCAGGCTCATTAAAAACTCTGCGAAAATTGTCAATGAAATCTGAGGTGGTCAGGCGCCATCCCGCAATCTCTCCGGGACGGCCGCCTGTGCTGTCTCTTTGTAACTTCCGGCCGCCCAGCCCCGCTATACACACACAAACGCGTCTCATTGCTAGGCAACGGGACGCAGCTTCCCATTGGTCAACCACACTATTTAAGGCACTTCCTTCCTATCTCCTGTGCTAAAGTATCAGGTCCCTTAACTTGCCTCCAGCGTTCCAGTATTCCTGTACCTAGCTTGTGTCTGAATTTTTGCCTGCCTGTGACCCTTTGACCCGGACCGTTTGACTACCTCTTTGGATCTCCCTGTTGTACTGCACTTCCTGAACGACCCGGCTTGTCTCACCATCCCTCCGAATACTCCTTGTGTACCTCCATTGCCAGCACAATTACAAACCCGGCTTGTCTGACAACTCTTCTCACGTGCCTCGCTATCCGACTCGTGGAAGGACCGTGACCTGCGTGTCTCCTGCGGCGGAGTCCATACCTCCTTGTGGGGGTCGCTGGTGAATACCAGGGGCACGTTAGATTCCACACCTTCCTCCGAGTAGTGCCAACGATAGCAGGTACGCAACACATAGTCGTGACAGAGGTATTACGAAGAGAAGTGTCATCACATTCCCATAGGGGGGGGGAGGCCCAGGCCAGATAACAATAACGCTGGAGGACAGGAGACTTGACACTCTGGCATCCTAATGATGCCAGAGCAGGTTTAAATAGAGGCAGCCAAACAGTGCTTGGAGGACGAGAGGGGCGCTCAGCCAGGCTGACCACTAAAGCAGGGAAGCGTCCTGTTCGGCGCAAGGACGACCGGGACACTGTGTGCCTGTTGCTTAGCAACAGGATGCCCCTGGCCAGCACTGTCAGGCGACCGTCCCCGATCCATAGAAGAACAACGGGGACAGCACCTGACACATTTCTTATGCACACACTCCCAGTCAATTAGGCCACAATTTGTTCTTTAAACTTACATCCTGGAATGTTGGTGTGTTAAACTCACCACTGAAATGTATAAGGGTTACCTCTGATATTGTATTCCTACAGGAGACAAACTTGAAGAGCCAGGTACGATTCCTTTCTTAGAGGTAACTGGATAGGCAAATGTATATCTGCCTCTCATGTAACTAAATCGAGGGGGGTGTTGATCCTTTTGGGTGCAATCTTCATGAATGGATATTTCCATTCAGAATTCTAGGTTTAGCTTATTAAACATATATAATCTCCTAATAACTGCATTACCAAATTTTTTTAAGACCTCTCAAATTTGCTAACACAGAGAGACACTCCAAATCTGATATTGGGTCGAGACCTGAATAAGGTGGATGACCCATTTCTAGACAAGGCCTCACCTGCGTTGCGCCGACACTCACCCCAATGACAGTATTATTATTATCATTTATTTGTTAGGCGCCACAAGGTTTCCGCAGCGCCGTACATAATACAAACAGGAGACCATACAGGGTGACATAGTACAGAGCAATAAACACAAAGTACCAATACTTCAGAACTCCGGGCAGACATATGAGCGAAGATGGAGTAGAAGAACAGGTATGGAGACAGGAGGGGAGAGGGGCCCTGCTCATACGAGCTCACATCCTAAGGGAGGGTGGACAAACAGGCACAAGAGGGAGTCATTAAAGTAAGGGAGAGAAAGGCGGGGCTGGTGGAGAGAGGGGAGATCGAGAGAAGGAGGTTAGTGAAGGAGCAACAAGGTAAGGGTTAAGTGGATGGTTGGTAGGCTTTGAGGAACAGGTGAGTTTTAAGTGCCCATTTGAAGGAGCACAAACTGGGTGAGAGACAGATGGAGCGGGGGAGTTCGTTCCAGTGGAGGGGAGCAGCACGGGAGAAGTCTTGGATTCTGGAGTGGGAAGAGGTGATCAGAGTGGAGGAGAGGTGACGGTCATTGGCCGAGCGCAGGGAGCGGGCAGGGGTGTGAATGGTGAGGAGGTTAGAGATATAGGGGGCAGTAGACTGGGAGAGAGCTTTGTAAGTGGTGGTGAGGAGTTTGAAAAGGATCCTGTAGGGGAAGGGGAGCCAGTGTAAGGCAAAGCAGAGAGGGGAGGCGGAGGATGAGCGGCGTGAGAGAAAGATGAGTCGGGCAGCCGCTTTGAGAACAGAACGAAGGGGGGCGAGGTGGGAGAGTATATGTATATTAAGACATTGAAGTCCTCACATTAACTGAGAACCCTTGGCATCTTCTCAAACCAAAAGACAAATCTTGCACAAACCTCTCTACAGTACATAGATCATTATCTGGGATAGATTATATTCTTATGGCAGATGCGTTCGTGACACAGATACATTCTGAATGACTAGGCGATATATTGATATTGGACCATGCCCCAACCCATGGATCAATTTATCATGCTTCCCCATTCTCTTTCACATGCATTTGACCTTCGGCATGACAACATTGAACACTGGAACAGATCCGGTACTATTTTGGGAAGTGTTCAAGGCAGTAATGCATGGACACATCAATAACTATGTAGCCAAACTTAAACTTGAAACACGTTACAAATATTGCTCGGTTCAAGAAGCCATGTCCTCTGCTTTCAGGACTTGCTCACCCGAGTGGTGATTCCTTCGACACATATAAACAATCCTGACAATTACTTGAGATGTTTCTTCTCTCACAATCACAACGCACTCTGGATTATACTATCACAAGTATTATTGCTGAGGAGGTAAACCGGGCAGGGTCTTAGCTAATATGACTGGACAGTGGAAACGGAAAAAGTACATTACCGCCATTAAAGACTGCTGTTTTGGTCATTTACATATTAAATCTACAGCTATCGCTGATCAGTTTTTGTAAATGTTATGACAACCTTTACCAATCACGCTCAATGGATCCAGTTATACAGGACAAATTGATTAGCGAGCCTCGCCTTTCAAAATTAACCCCTGCTCTACGGGATATCCTTCATATGAATATAATATTACCAGAACTCACATCTACTATACAGGGCTGCGATCTCACAGAGCACTTTGCCCAGATGGCCTCATTGGCAAATACTATAAAATGACACAACATAACATATCATCAGCTCTTTTTGAACTGTACTAAACAATTCATAAACATACACCACTCTACCCTACATTTAATGAAGCACACACGAATTGTCTACCAACACTTGAGTAGAGGTAGGACCTGATACTCTGGCATTATCTGCCCACCTTAGAGCCTTGACACAAAGGTGTGGATCCAAGAAGGAACAGCCGACGGGGGGTTTTGGTACATGTAATGGCCACAATGTTTGTGGGGTTAATGACAGGACGAGGTTCTGTGACTGCAGGGAGGTCAGATTTATCAAAGGAGCGAGAAAGTGCATCAGCCCGGGAATCTTTGGATCCAGTACAAAATGTGAGGGTGAAGTCAAAATGAAAAAAATTGACGACCAATGGACCTGCCTGGGATTGAGGCAATGCGCAGAACGTAAGTGAGGTTCTTATAGTCAGTAAGGATTGGTACAGGATGCATAGCCCCTTCATGGAGGTGTCGTCATTTCTCTAGAGCAGATTTTATAGCCAGTATCTCCTTATTCCCGATCCCATAGCTTTTTCACTGGGTGAAAATTTTCTGGCGAATAAACCACAATAAACCACCAAGGAGGTTTGGATTTGGCTGCGAGGGACGTGCAGGCTGCAGTTCTCCAGTACAGCTACCATTGAAGCAGAATGGTCAGGCAATCCGGGTCAGAACCAAGCGGACAGAGACGGTACCAAATCTTAATTCAAAGAAGCGTCAGGGAACAGGCCATGGTCAGAATCCATGTGAATTAAGCAGCCAAGGATCAAGCAGAGAGAAGTCAGGAAACAAGGCGAACTCAATAACCAGGAACCAATGTAGATACACAGGAGGCGCTGGAGTGCAGGTGGGACCTGATACTCTGGCACCCTAGGCATGCCAGAGAGCTCTTTAAATAGGGACAGCCAGAGACTAATTACTGGTGTTGGTGACATCACCACCCACCGCCGAGTCCGAGATTGCATCCAGTTGCCTAGCAACAAAACGCGCAGGAGCTCCTCTGCCGGCTGGAAGTATGGCTTCTGGTTGTTATGCAACCAGACTCAGGGGGAAAGAGACAGGCAGCTGTCCCGAAGTGGATGCAGAGGGACAGTGCCTGACACTCACAAACAATACTGCTTAACCTTGATGCTAATAAGGCATTCAACACGGTCTTGTGGCCCCACGTGTATGGTGTTTTGTATTGCAGGGCATTCGGGGACACCTTCATTGGTTTTATCCGATATTTTTGCGATACACCATATACTACGTTTCTTCCGAATGGAAATGCACAGGGGCACAAGTCAGGGCTGTCCACTTTCACCTCTGTTATACAATTTGTCCCTGGAACCCTGTTTGCACATTTTACAGCAAACATAGGAATTTCAGGTTGGCCAGCATTCGCTGATGATATTTTGTTGTATCTATCCAACTCGGCTTCCTCCTTACATCAAGTGTTGGATAAAATTGACAAGTTTGGATCTATATCGGGGATATCCACCAATGTAGAAAAGTCCACTGCTTTATATCTTAGACCAGGAGTCACTTGTCCATCTTGGAGCAGACATATTCCATTTACATTGGAGCAGAAAAGCCTCACTTACTTAGGTGTCCAAATTAGCAAAAATCCCTCATCTTTATAATACCAATTAAAAATATAAACCGCTATTTTCTCTATCACCAGGCAACTTGAGGGGCGTTGTTGTCTCCAGCTCTCCTACCTGGGTAGGACAAATTTAATTAAAATGGTATCCTTCCCAAAAGTTATGTATTACATACAATGTCTACCACTCCTGACTCAAAGAGACACCAAACACATTAACTCGCTCTTTCAGTCCTTTTATTTGGGATAATAAGAGACCAAGGGCTAGATTTACTAAGCTGCGGGTTTGAAAAAGTGGGGATGTTGCCTATAGCAACCAATCAGATTCTAGCTTTCATTTATTTAGTACCTTCTACAAAATGACAGCTAGAATCTGATTGGTTGCTATAGGCAACATCCTCACTTTTTTAAACCCGCAGTTTAGTAAATCTAGCCCCAAGGATCAGTTTGATCAAGTTGCAACAACCAAAAACTATTGGTGGAATTAATTTCCTGAATATTTCCCACTACAATCACTCGGCCCGACTTAAACACCGTACGGACTGGCTACAAGGCAGACATATATACATATACTTTACTGTAAAACAGTTCCTACATATACAAGACCAGGAAATTTCCCAAGACATAAAAGACAATCCTCTCCTGTGGAATACACACAAAGTTTGTCATATTTTAAAGCACAAATCCCAATTAAACTCACACAAATATCTGTTTCAGGCATTTACATTTAATCATGACTTCCAGAATGGTTCCTCTTCCTATCATATTGTGGCCTGGTGTGAACAGGGCATTAACATAATAGGTTGTCTGTTAGATATCCCCAACAGATGACTACTTACACATGCCCAAGTTCAATTTTCTTAGTTCCTATCCCTTTTGCGTATTTTCTGGCACACCATTATATTACCAATATAATTAAGAACTTCTTGGCAGCTGATGCCATTAGATGTCTTCCTGTCCCTAAATCCCCCTCAACATAAGGCCAACACCCTCTACTAAAATTTTATTAGAGACCGTATAGACTACTGCTACGACAGGTCTTCCTCCTCGTTGCGTTCATTCCCAGACCTGACAGTGTAATTCTAAAAAAGTTGTACACTTCTAGCAGTCTAATTAGAGGCAAGCATGTACAGTAAATTGTTCCTACATACATAACATAAAACCTATTTATCACCTTAACGTAGTTTTTTGATGGGCTCTTCATCCTCCCACCACTGTTCATGCTACCAGGAAATGGAAGCAGACAAGTTCCATTGCCTATGGAGCTGTCCCCTAGTATGACATTTTTGGTTCAAGATCAGAACCATTGCTCTAGACAAACTGGTGTACCTCCCTTTTTCACCTCTCTGGGCCACCCTGGGCATCTTTCCCACGGGATGTGTGTCAAAATGTAGCAGATGACTCCTTCGAGCTCTCAATGCAGCGGCCAGAAAGACCATTTCACAGGTGTGGTCACAGTCAGGGACTCCTCCCTTCATTCTTTCTAGATAGATTTTACATATTCAAAATGGATTGGCTTGAAGCCTCACTCGCCAAAGAATCTAAAGTAAAGGGTTTTTTGAAATGTGGGAGAACTATATTGATACAATTCAATTTGAAATTAAATCACAGATCTACCGGTGTTTCTCCTCAACATCATGATATGAACTGAGAGATATTGCTGCCAATTATCCTATTTTTTTATAGGAGGGGGCGGGGGGGGAGTTCCTTCAGTATGGCGATATTGGATCTCGGTACCCGTTTGCATTTTCCTTACACTTGAATAACTCAAAGTATTTTTTATGAGTGCCTATATAATTTATTTTTCTACATTGCAGCTATGGATTCATCCGTCCATCACCCTCTTTAAATATATTATTCCCAATCTTCTACTTCCCCATTGGATTTTACTGTTTCATATTCTTCTAACCTTGTTTCACATATTGTTCATGTAACTTTAATGTGTACACAGCTGTCTGTATATTATGTGCATTGATGTTTGAATTTGCAATGTGTTGTATAAGAGCAGTAACAATAAAAATAATTCAAAATATATTAAGTAAAATAACTGAAATTAAATTGAGCACATGCTACACTACTCTTACATGTAGTGATGGTATCTGCTGCTGCTCCTCTGCTGCAGTGATAGGCTGGGAGTCGTGCACCACACTTCAACCTATTAGTGACAGGCAGCAGCAATGAGCCTGACATACCCCACCTCTGCCTGCCCTTCCCCACTGGGGCTACACAAAGCAGGAGCGATAGCGCAGGATCTTAAGAGAGACGCGCCTAGGGCGTCTAGTATCCTACAACCGACACTGGATTTACAGAAAGCAAGTGAAACCTGTAAATAATTACTAACAAGAAATATTTCAGTCAAAAAAATTGTGATATAATGACTATTTTTAAATGTTTCTCTCAAGCAACATGAATTGTGCATTACTTTTATATAATAAAGCTTCAATCTGTATCCTTTCCTTGACAGAGTCTCTCAAGTAGAGATGGTCACTGACGCCCGTGTTTTGGTTTTGTATTCGGTTTGCCAAACACAGGAGAGTTAGCTAATTTCGGGAGTGTTTACATCGCACAAAATCGCCAGAGATGACCAGTGATTTTGAAAATCAGTGTCAAAATTGCAGCTTGATACATTTCAGTTTTTTTTTTCAAAACTCGCGGGTAAACACCCGCGATTTGCCGAGATTTAAACACGCTGCCAAACTCGCACTTTGATACATTTACCCCCAGATGTTAAACTGTTCTGGTCTGCCCCCTGCGTCTTCCCTGCTTCTTTTTGGGAAAATTTATTTTTAAGTGAAGGAGGACAAATCGTCAAGCCGAGGCCCAGTTCAGCGGCCAACTTGCTGAGCAATAGCTCCTTGCAAAAGTTCACATCTCGCTCATTTACAAGTAAAGACTCAATGTAGGTCTTAAACCTTGGATCAAACACAGTGGCCAAAACGTAGTGATCCGAGTTCAAGATCTTAATAACTTGAGGATCATTGTGAAGTGAATGAAGTACTTGATTGACAAGGCCAACATACTTTGCTGAATTGCTTGCTTTCAGCTCCTCCTTCAGTTTCTCAAGCTGCTTTTCCAATAGTCTAATTAAAGGAATGACTTGGCTCAAACTAGCAGAGTCTGCACTCACCTCACACATCACAACTTCAAATGGTTTCAGCACCTTGCACAGTACTGAAAGGATTCCTCACTGTGCAAGAGTGAAATACATCCCCCCTCCTTTCCCAATGTTATGGCTTGTGCAATATGCTTGGATGGCTTTGCGCTGTTCCTCCATCCTCTGAAGCATGTACAGGGTGGAATTCCACCTAGTTACCACCTTGCTTAAGTTGGTGGCAGGGCAGGTTAATATCACGCGCCGGGTGTTCAGGCAGCGCACCTGACACCCGGCAGACTCACCTCTCATCGGCGCTTTGCTTCCCGCTGGACGCCGCCATCTTGGATTCGGGTCTGCGCATGCGCAGACCCAGCGATTATTCTAGATCCCCTGCTCTCTGCTGATTGGTCCTTCTCCCTGGCGGCAAGTTTAAAAGGCACCTCCTCTCTATCTTCAGTGCCTGTTCTTCGTGTTACCTCCTGGTGATTGAAGTGGCTTCCTGTTACTTTCCAGTGATTTACCTCCATTCTGGACTGCAGAGCTGATGCTCATCTTCGGACATCTCCACTACATTTGTCTTCAGAGCTGACGCTCATTCTCCTAAACTTTTACCACATAGTGGTCTGCAGAGCTGACGCTCACTCTACAGAACTCTCCGCCACATAGTGGCCTGCAGAGCTGATGCTCACTCTACGGAATTCTCCGCCACATAGTGGCCTGCAGAGCTGACGCTCACTCTACGGAATTCTCCGCCACATAGTGGCCTGCAGGGCTTCCAAAGTCTGGCGGCCCGCTTTGACTCACTGCAAGCTACTCCACCGGTTCAAGCGGCTAATCCGCCGGCACCTGCTCCTGCAGCTGCTTCCAATTCGACTCTTCGGATTCCAACTCCTTCTAAATTCGATGGAGATCCTGCAACCTGCCGTGGTTTCTTGAACCAGTGTTCAATACAATTTGAACTCCAACCACAGAATTTCCCAACCCAGCGCTCTAAGGTGGCGTACCTAATACCCTTACTTTCTGGTCAAGCCTTAGCCTGGGCCTCACCTCTCTGGGAACTTGATTACCCAATCCTGGCCGACAGTGCTGCCTTCATTGCCGCTTTTCGCAGAATTTTTGACGAACCAGGAAGGGTGACCTCAGCAGCGTCTAGCATTCTCCACCTACGTCAAGGTTCTCGCTCAGTGGCTCAGTATGTTATTCAGTTTCAAACATTGTCATCGGAATTACGTTGGAACAACGATGCGTTGGTAGCAATGTTCTGGCAGGGCCTATCTGACAAGATCAAGGACGCTTTAGCTTCCCAAGAACTCCCCACTACTTTAGATGCCATGATCTCGCTATGCAATCGCGTGGATCTACATTTCCGCGAACGATCTTCAGAGGACTCCTCCCGGCGCAGTTCCACCAGACTCGCGCCTCGCTTCACTCATCCGGTGACAATGGAGGAACCCATGCAAATTGGGCGTTCTCGATTAACTCCAGAGGAACGCGACAGAAGACTAAGGAATAAGTTGTGCCTTTATTGTGCGGATCCGGATCATCTATTGAATGTCTGTCCCAAGAGGTCGGGAAATGCCAGACCCTAACCTGCTCCGGAGAGGTCAGATTAGGGCTTTCTAAAACCTCTCCCTCATTTGAAAATTCTAATGTCTGCTCCTTTCCTATTACCCTTCACGGTCCGCGTGGCCCCGTTCACACTTCTGCTATGTTGGACTCTGGAGCAGCCGGAAATTTTATCTCTTTCTCTTTAATTTCGCAGATTTCTATACCAACTGTACCGCTGGAAATTCCTGTCTCTATTACGGCCATCGACGGCTCCCGTATAGCCAATGGTACAGTGAAAACCCGGACTGAACCCGCCGTCCTCCAAATAGGAGCCTTACATCGTGAAGTGATTACCTTCCACGTGCTACCTGCTAACACTACCCCCGTCATCCTAGGTCTACCATGGCTCCAGCAGCACTCTCCTCAACTTGACTGGTCTACCTCACAGATTCTGTCCTGGGGTCCTACTTGTCTCCTGAAATGTTTGACTCGAGTCCAACCCCTTGGCTCCATTTCTACTTCCTCCAATACCAAGGTTTCCGTTCTGCCCAAACAATATCACTCCTTTTTAGACGTATTTGATAAAGTTCGCTCGGAGCATCTGCCACCCCATCGCTCATGGGACTGTCCTATCGAACTGCAGCCGGGTAAAATACCTCCTCGGGGCCGAGTGTACCCCCTCTCCATACCCGAGACCTCTTCCATGTCAGAATACGTTAAAGAAAACCTATCCCGAGGCTTTATCAGACCCTCCTCATCAACGGCGGGAGCGGGGTTTTTCTTTGTTAAAAAAAAAGATGGATCGTTAAGACCTTGCATCGATTACCGTGGTTTAAATGCCATTACGGTCAAAAACCGATACCCCATTCCGCTTATCACCGAACTGTTTGATCGTATCAAAGGAGCGAGGATCTTCACCAAACTAGACCTGCGGGGCGCATATAATCTCATCAGGATTAGAGCAGGAGACAAATGGAAGACGGCTTTTAATACCCGCGATGGGCATTACGAATATCTGGTAATGCCCTTCGGTCTGTGCAACGCCCCCGCCGTCTTTCAGAGTTTTATCAATGAAATATTTAGAGATCTACTATACCTCTATGTCGTGGTATATTTAGATGATATCTTGGTGTTCTCTCCTGACATCACTTCGCACCCTAGGCATGTGAAGGAGGTTCTTTCCAGATTACGACACCATCAACTCTTTTTCAAACTGGAGAAGTGTGTCTTCGAGCTCCCTCAGATGCCATTCCTGGGTTACAACGTATCCGGATCCGGGCTACAAATGGACCCAGACAAAGTCAAAGCAATTTTAGAATGGCCTCTTCCCCTTGGGCTAAAACCCATTCAGCGATTCCTTGGATTAGCCAACTACTATAGGCGCTTCATCCAGGGCTACTCTACCATCGTGGCACCTATTGTGGCTCTAACTCGAAAGGGTTCCAACCCTAAATCTTGGTCTTCAGCTCCTGTCGAGGCCTTTGACTTCTTGAAACAAGCTTTTGTCTCTGCACCTATTCTCCAACAACCAGATGTCTCCTCTCCGTTCTTTCTAGAGATTGACGCCTCCAATGTAGGCATCGGGGCTGTTCTCTCACAGAGATCTCCTCTGGCCCAATTCCATCCGTGTGCCTTTTTCTCTAGAAAATTTCTCCCGGCTGAGAAGAACTACACCATAGGAGATAAAGAGCTGTTGGCAATCAAAGCAGCACTAGCTGAATGGCGATATCTTCTCGAGGGAGCACTGCATCCAGTGACTATCTTCACGGACCACAAAAACTTACTCTACCTCCAAAGCGCTCAGTGTTTGAATCCTAGACAAGCACGCTGGTCATTATTCTTTTCTCGCTTCGAACTTCGCATTACTTTCAAACCTGGCATTAGGAATAAAAGAGCTGATACTCTTTCTCGTGCATTTCCCACTCATGAAGGCACAGAGGAGGATTCTGTTCATCCCATTCTAGACCCTAAATGCCTAGTCTTAGCAACTCAACTCAAATCCTCTAAACCTCCACCTGGGAAAAGTTTTGTCTCTCCGAGTCTTCGCCATAAGCTGCTGAAACATTATCACTCCACCGTCTTCGCTGGACATACTGGTTCCCGCAAAACCATTGAATTAATCTCCAGGAACTATTGGTGGCCCAGTCTTCATACGGACGTTAAGGACTTCATCTCCTCCTGTAACGTTTGTTCTCAGAACAAATCCACACATCAGTCCCCTGCGGGCTTACTACTTCCATTGCCCATACCTCGTGAACCATGGACCCATATAAGCATGGATTTTATTACCGATCTCCCACCTAGTAAAAATTGTACTGTCATATGGGTGGTAGTGGATCGATTTTCCAAAATGGCCCATTTCACGGCACTTCCGGGTCTTCCATCCTCTCCAGTCCTGGCGGTCCACTTTGTCAAGGAGATATTCCGCCTACATGGTTGTCCGCTCAACATAGTTTCCGATCGAGGTGTCCAATTCGTTTCAAAATTCTGGAGATCCCTCTGCAAATTATTGGGTATCAAACTGAGTTTATCATCTGGATATCATCCTCAATCCAATGGACAGACCGAAAGGGTAAACCAGGATCTGGAGACTTACCTCAGGATGTTCTCTTCTGCCAACCAGGACAACTGGGTTGATCTTCTACCGTGGGCGGAGTTTGCCCACAATAATGCCTTCCACGAGTCCTCTTCTAAATCTCCTTTCTTAGTGGTCTATGGACATCATCCGTCCCTTCCTGAATTTGAGTCCCTCCCACCCACCCAGGTGCCGGCAGCCAATTCTCTATATAACAAATTCCTCACCTTAAGAAAACTTCTACACGCTACAAACTGGCCGCAGATAAAAAATGTAGATTTCTTCCCATCTTCAAGGTTGGTGATAGAGTGTGGCTCTCCACCAAGAATATACGCCTCAGAGTCCCCTGCATGAAATTGGCTCCGCGATTTATTGGTCCATACAGCATCTCTGAAGTTATTAACCCAGTTTGCTTTAAATTACGATTACCAGCATCTCTTCGCATTGTTAACTCTTTCCATGTGTCTTTATTAAAACCTCTGAAGATTAATCGATTTACTTCGGTAGCTCCTTCCACAACTCCTGGAGTCCATCAAGAGGAGGAGTTCGAACTCAAACAAATCTTGGACTCGAAAAATTGTAAAGGCGGCTTGAAATACCTCGTTGATTGGAAGGGCTTCGGTCCCGAAGAGCGCTCTTGGGTTCGTGCCTCCGACATCCACGCTCCCTACCTGCTGGATAAATTCCACAAGAAGTTTCCTTTGAAACCTTGCAGTAGACGTGCAGTGCCCGTCTTTAAAGGGGGGGTACTATCACGCGCCGGGTGTTCAGGCAGCGCACCTGACACCCGGCAGACTCACCTCTCATCGGCGCTGGGCGCCGCCATCTTGGATTCGGGTCTGCGCATGCGCAGACCCAGCGATTATTCTAATTCCCCTGCTCTCTGCTGATTGGTCCTTCTCCCTGGCGGCAAGTTTAAAAGGCACCTCCTCTCTATCTTCAGTGCCTGTTCTTCGTGTTACCTCCTGGTGATTGAAGTGGCTTCCTGTTACTTTCCAGTGATTTACCTCCATTCTGGACTGCAGAGCTGATGCTCATCTTCGGACATCTCCACTACATTTGTCTTCAGAGCTGACGCTCATTCTCCTGAACTTTTACCACAGTGGTCTGCAGAGCTGACGCTTACTCCACCAAACTCTCCGCCACATAGTGGCCTGCAGAGCTGACGCTCACTCTACGGAACTTTCCGCCACATAGTGGCCTGCAGAGCTGACGCTCATCTTCGGACATCTCCTCTACATTTGTCTTCAGAGCTGACGCTCATTCTCCTGAACTTAACACCACATAGTGGTTTACAGAGTTACACCAATCTGCATCATCTTCATTGCCATTACTTATTATATTGATCATCCTTCCTACGGTACTACTGCCTGTAGTCTTCCCAGGGACTTTCGTACAGTGCTTTAGTAGAGACCGCGACCTGCGAGGTAGACGCAGCTAAGCCCATACCGCTTTGCGGCGGTTCCTGGTGAACACCGTCTCCTCGTTAGACTCCGCGCCCTGTTGGAGTAGTGCCAAACTGTTCAAATCTCTTGGTTTCGCTACATCTGCCGAGTCTCCTCGTAAGAACCGTGACAGTTAAACTACTCTTGGAGCTGCTGTAATCTCCTACATGCTGTGGCTGAATACCTGAAATGGCCTGAAATTTTATGGGCCACCGAAAGCATCTCCTGCACCTCGGTTATTTCGTAGGAAGCTCTGCACCACCAAGTTGATGGTGTGAGCAAAACAGGGAATGTGTTGGAAATCACCCAGCTGTAATGCTCACACTATATTGTTGGCGTTATCAGAAATGACATATCCTGGGGAGAGTCCAAGTGGTATAAGCCATGTATCAATCACATCTCTTAGTTTGCGTAACAAATTGTCAGCCGTATGCCTGTTAGTGAAGCCGGTGATACAAAGAGTGGCCTGCCTGTGACAAATGTTACGTAGTGGTGTACATGCTGTTGCTGTTCCTGCTGGTGAAGGTGAATGACCAACCCAGTGGTCTGTCACAGTCATATAGTCTTTGGTTTGGCCACTTCCACTTGTCCACATATCTGTGGTTAAGTGGACAGTGGGCAGAATGGCATTTTTCAGAGCAATCTCTACATTTGTACACACTTTTTGGTATAGTTGTGGAATTGCTTTACGGGAGAAATGGTGTCGCGATGGAATTCTGTAACGCGACCACAAAACCTCAATTAACTGTGAAAAACCAGCTGCATTTATTGTGGAAATTGGACGCAGATCTAACACTAACAGTGCAGCCATGGCGTCTGTGATTCGCTTGGCGACTGGGTGACTGCTGTCATATTTGCTTCCCCTCGCAAATGATTGTTTCACAGTTAATTGCTGAAATGTAGGGCTGCTCATTTTCTTGACCTGCCACTGGGATGACGATTCACCCCCAGCAGCAGCAACAGCAGCAGCAGTGGGACTAGCGCTTTCTTCAGAGGAATCAATAATAGTGCAGGAGTCATCCAGCCTTAATAAGTGGGATGCCGGGCTAACTCCGAGCGCTACTGAGGATATTGATGAGGATGGTGTGGTGGGTGTATTTTGTGGCCGTCAGGATGTTGGTGACCGGAGGGTTTTAGTTGATGATGGAGTGCTTGTAATTGTTTTGGAAGAACTTTCAGCTTTTCCCAACACTCTGCCATGAACTCTCGTTAAATGGCGTAACATAGACGAGGTTCCAAGATGGTTAAGGTCCCTCCCTCGACTGACTGTGGCTTGACATACACTACAAATAGCTATACAATTGTTGTCTGGATTTGGGTAGAAATAATTCCACACATAAGAAGTGGATTTATGCCCAGGCGTGACAATGGCCTTTTTTTTGTCACGTGCCAGAACTGCTGCCACTGGTGCAGGACTTACACAAACAACCTCATCCTCATCAACATCCTCTTTAGCGCCCTCGCCGCCTACACAAATCTCCCCCTCATCCTCTTCTAATTCCAAAGTGGCATCCTCAATTTGTGTATCACCGGCTACACTCGGGCTATTAAGGCACACATCAGCAGAATGCTCACGATTAGACCTCCCACTGTTGGATGGACTCTCCACAGTGATTGTTGTCATTTGTGAATCAGAGCAAACATTATCCTCTAATGCCTTACTGTTATCTTGCAGCTCGGCTTTGACGCGTAACAGTAGTTGTGCACCACTTGTAGGCTCGGTAACTTTTTGGGATCTGCCACTAATAGACAAAGGTGAAGGCCTCATTCTCTCTTTGCCACTGCGTGTGTAGAATGGCATGATGGCAATTTTTTTTTTATCGGCACTTAAATTTTGATCAGTTACACTTCTTTTTCGCTTCAACACAGTAAAAAAAATTTGAGTGTGTGTTTTTTGGACTGATTTCGAAACACTGTGTAGTTTGACATCGCCTTGCCCAGATGCCGTACTGGGAACACTACCATCAGGACTGGTGACAGAACCTGGTTGCTCATTCTGATCATATGTGGACTGCTTTGAATCTATTCTGAGCCCAAAGCACTTGTAGTGCTAAAAATTATTTGGCAGATACTGCTGACAAATATGACTTTTGACAGCCAGAAATATTTATGCACAATTATGGGGGACACCCCAAAAGCACTGGGGAGTGCTAAAAATTATTTTGTAGATACTGCTGACAAATATGACTTTTGACAGCCAGAAATATTTATGCACAATTATGGGGGACACCCCAAAAGCACTGGGGAGTGCTAAAAATTATTTGGTAGATACTGCTGACAGACAGTAATTTTGACAGCCAAAAATATTTATGCACAATTATGGGGGACACCCCAAAAGCACTTTGAGTGCCAAATATTGAAAAAAAAAAAACCTCCTCTATCCTCCTCTCTTCTCTAGCGATTTTTGTTAGCACAATTGGAATCAGAATATTGTATTCTCTATCCCTGTTCTAATCAGCCTGTGACTACACCCTGCTCTCTCCCTCTGTCAAATGGTATCGCGAGAACCGAACCCCGAGATCCGACGACGTCACAATGACGTTCGGCCTCGATTTGGATTCCGAGCGGGCGGCAGAGCTCGGCTCGGTACTCGGATACCCAAAGTTCGGGTGGGTTTGGTTTTCGGGGAACCGAGCACGCCCATCTCTACTCTCAAGCAACATGTGTGCTTACAGTACTCGGTTGATTCAAAAGTTCCAATATTGATCACTAGATGGTGCAATGAATGCAGAGGTGTGCAAAATATGTTCAATGCTTTCCAAATAAAGGATTAAAAAGAAACCTCCCGGAAATCGGGTTCTCTATAACATATAATAGCGAGACGCAGGATCTAGCAGATGCATATACTTATATATGATATTTTGGTGTTCTATGAAATTCAGTTTCTTATGCTCCTGCCACTGCTGACTGTGCTCAAGATAGTGGTTGTTTAGTTTTCACTTAGTTTAATTGCAGTTGTCACTCTAGTTGTCACTCTACCGTTGTGATACAGCTGCAATTGTCAGGGGGAAAGGTGTTTACAGTGTTGTTATACCTTAGGATTTCCGTAAGATAACAGGCACCATTTTGAGTGTACCAAGATGGCGTTGCCGCTTTGGTGGTTTCCAGGGAACACTTGCCGTCACAGCTTTAGGACTGATGCCTCTCTATGGTAGAGAAAGCTGCAACTGGGTCGCCGGGATGCAGGTGGAGGACTAGAGGCTGGAGGAACATCGGGCATAACAATTAGCTCTGGGATGGCTGGAATTATCAAGAGACAAATTTTAAAGCACTTGTCAAGGTACTAATTACTGATGGGTGGAAAGAGAAGGGTGAACGTATTATTTATCGCTATTGGGGTGGAATTCCAACACACTCTATGGGGTATAACTAGGTCATTGGGGGGGGGGGGAAGGAGGCTGAACATTTGTAGAAGCAGAAAGGCAGACTCTCATTTTTACAATTTCAGACTAAGAGGTGCAGGGAAAGAGGTCGGGTATTGTATCAACCGTGCAGCTCGTTTGGAACCGAGCCTGAGAGCTGAAATATTACAATGGCTTTATTTTGGTCATTGATGTGGTTTGTTTTTTTAGTCAGGAACTGAAGTTCAATTTGTGATGTCACCTTGCTATTATGGTATATATTTTTACGATGTGATGAGGATATTATTTGGAATGTTGATAGATGATTGGAGTGACTTCTGCATAATGGATTTTTATTTAAAGTGGAACTAAACCTGGGAAAATTATCTATATGTTGTACATGAGGGTTAATTGCTTGCTTTTTGTTTGACTGTCAATACATTTTCTATTTATAAAGAAAAAAAAATATTTAGAAGTTCCTTCCTGCACTGCCATATTTATGTTCCACATCCCAATTCACTAACGGTCATTTATAAAATTGCAGTGGAAATACTGTTTTATGATGTAACATGCACAAATGCACCCATTTTACAGTTAATCACATGCATGGGAACAAACAGTTGTACCGTCTAAAGGGAGTTGGGCAGATCGGGGACATAGCCATAAAATAAGATTAAGCACATAAATTACCTAGTTTTGCATTTAAGTGGAAAAATTCGATTTAATTTGCAGGATAGGATTATTTAAATGAGCTGGTGGTGAAGGAGCATTTATAGAGGAGTTTAAAAGGTGAACACGCAGCCTCTGAAGAGCACCTGAACTCTGAGGTGCTGTAAATGCAACCTTGTTGCTATACTTTTATTGGGGCTCATTTTGTACCTTACACTTTAGCAGGAAAGTACATTTCTGGTTGCTATTCAACCAATATTCTAAAATATTCAAGCACACAAGAAGTGATGCCTGTAATGTAAACATGATGGGCATGATTTATTAAGGAAAGTAAAGCATAACTTTGCATCTTGGCAAAACCATGTTGCATTGGAGGGGGAGCTAAATTTAAAATGGGACAGATTTATAGTTGAGGAAGGGCATGTAAAAGATCGGCTTTAAATTGCAGTGTAAACATAAAGTTATCAAGTATTTGTGTGCTGTCTGAAAAAACAGTCAGTATTTAAGTTATGTGCAAAATAATAAACTAAATTAATACCTCTTGCATAACTAAATGGTTTTGTCCAGGAAAAAACGTACTCATTGTTTTGCCTTACTTTCCTGAATCATGATCTATCACGATGTCTCCTTCCTAACATGACTAATTTAAGTCCTAAATTAAGATAAACTGAGCAGTATTTTAGGAAAAAAGCTAAAACATTTAATGAGGAGGGTGATCAGGATGGACCTACAATTGTAGGAACATCTCCTTTTTACAGGCTGGGGTCAAAGTCAAGGAAGCTGAGTGCACATATTGAAATGTACTAGACAGTCAGGTAGGCACACTTGACCAAAGGAGAAGTAGTGTGGGCCCACATTTTTTTTTATTGTCCATAAATGACTTTTACAATTTGAGTATAATGTCCTCCTGATCGCAAAGATTATTTACTTGTGGAAATTCAAATGGTATTGAAGACCAATATGTGATTTACAGATTCTATAGCAATATGTGCAGTAAATGATGAGATTATTCTTACGTAATAGATGAGTTGGGCCTATTAATTGAGTTTCTCCTTAAGCTGCTGTTTAGGTTGTACAACTTCTTGGAGATCTCTCCTATATTATGCTTTCCCCTCATGGACAATCCTCCTACAGTTTTCTTATTCTAAGGACAATTCTTTCACAGTTGGTGATCCGACAGATGGTCTTGTAGTTGTTTTGGAAGACAGGTATTTGGTATCTGGATAACAGGGTCTATCCATCCTGATAAAAACTTTGACAATTGTGGTGACTCTCAAGATTTTCTTCCTCCAGGATACTGCAGTTAGTGTACATTTTATTTCACTCCCAAACTGCAAGCTTGAAGTTTGCTTTAATAGGTTGAAATGACTGAAAATTGCATATATAAAGCAACCATAATTTAATAAACAGTTAATAACTTATTCTTTTTTTAATTAGCCTTGCAAATTGGGGGAAAATGCATTTAACATTTTTATTTTATACCCTTTGAATACTTGCCGTTAAACCTTCAAGCAGGTTGTATGCCTTTATAAGATACATAATGAGTACAGTTGTTTTTTACTTTTTACATAGTTCGCAAAGAATCTGCTGAGAAAAGCGGTTGTCTCTCTGCAGATCTCTGCTTCCTCTCCATTTCAATACTAAATAACAGATTTGGGAGGCACTATGCTGCACAGAATAAATGTATCAATGTTTTAATCCTATGTGACCACGATAAGAATATTGCAGTTTTGCGATCAGTTGAATTTGTACACTATATTTTTTTTTGTTTGTTTTATCCGGACGCTTTTTAAGAGAGCCACACAGTATTGCAGTTGGCTGTTTATTTGGTGGTGACAGACTTTACACTTATGCACTGTAGTCACCACTTATTGGAAAACTTCCAGTACTCTAGCATATATCTCTGCCCCAGATAACATGGTATAATAGAGGATTACAGCTTGATATTCTAAAAAAAAAAATATTGTTTAGTGGTCATGGTTTTCAGACAGTCTCTTCTTTAACCTAGTAAAGACTCCCGAGGCACTGATTATATTGTGCTACTATTCCAAATTGATGGCAGTATGTTTTTCTGCACAGTGGGCAAGAGACAAAGAAATGATCAAGGACATCATTGTGGATAATATGTAAGGTGGGGTGCTGAGGAACGCCATGTGGGACTGGTTTGTAAGGTATTTGGATCTTTTTAATAGTCTGCTCAAGATCAAGCATGTTATATGTACTAATAAAGGATAGAACTTAGGTCTGCTTTTAAGTGTTTTTTTGACATCCTGGTCATCTGCATATTGCAACTCTATGGTGAAAGTTGTAGGAACTTTGCCATGCCTTGTAACCTATTTTAATTGAAATGTCTGCTTCAGTACTATAAATGATTTGTACTCTACTGCAAATTCAGACATAATAGATGAAAAATGTCTCAAAGAGTAATAAGCAGTACTGTCGCCACAATTCTTGTTTGACCCCACTACCCTGTCATCATGCACCAGTTTTAAGGTCCATATATATGTAACACCGCTTTTCACGGTTGGGGTGTATATATCAATTTGTGTGTGTGTGGTCTGCAAATGAATTCACTACCTTGTATTCTAGATTACACAATGCCTCCACCTTGCTCTGATTACTGGAGGGTCTTTTTTGGGTTGTGTCCTGATTGTAGCAGCACCAAATCAAGACCAAGGAACCCTCCGCCCCCCTTCACTGGTCCAAAGGCACACACAAATGAGCAATATCACATGGAAATTATCTTTAGAAGCCACATTGGCACACTTATTAGTGAGGTATAAGCTTCTAAAGGGGTTTTCTAGTATTTTGAATCAAAAGTATAATTTGTAGTTTAAACAAGCAATTATATATAATCGATAAATAGTGCTAACGAATACCTATACTATCATACATATATATTCTTTCCTCTCTATTATCCTACAAGTAAGAGGTACCTCTTTTTAATTAGTTATCTGGCATATAATACTAATATTAATCAGCATGAAGTACGTTCAACAGCATAAATAGACATAAATGATTATGCCGTTTTTTTCAGTATGAGTTGCTCACAAATAAATGTTCTACTCCCTCAGGTTTACTGCTGTGGGTTTGACCCAGTATCACAATAAATCACTTGTAGTTCTACTACTTTTCCTTCCATTACACGGGTTCTAGTAGACTTCCCTTTCTCCACCATTAAAAGGACATATGTTTTACACTTTGGATTTCATTATCTCTCACTTAGAGTTGACCAAATAGTCACCTCAATATCGTTAGCTCCTCACAACGCAGCTTATGAATTCACTTATGTGTGGCTGAAAGGATGGTGAGGTAGCGTGCACATTTTCTGATATATATAATTCTGTCTCTGCTCGCTAACTAACTGTCCCTGCACTAATCCCTTGTTAATATTATCTCAGTTCAGCAAAAGGGTTCTTTTACATTACACTCTTCAGGCCTTCCCACCTAGTCCCTATCTGATTACTGGTATAATACACAGTCCTGGTAAATCAATAAACAAATAATAAGAGGTTACTTATCCATATAGCAATCAGCCTTTGAGTCAAAGATGGCCTTTTCCAGACAGGACTCCAGTTGACGGGTGTACTGCCCTCACCAGCTGCTCCTATTTACCAATATGGCTGCTCTTTATATAGGAGTCTAATAGATACTGCTACCTCCTCTTCTCAAACTTCACTCCTCTTTCAGACCTCTGTCTCTGTCCTGCCTCTCTACTCCCTCTATTTATCTCCCAAGCGATATTACAGGGATACACACCCTTCTCAGCCAGTTCTGTTTTTCTTGCTCCCTCTTTTTTCATTTGGGCTCAGCTTCTCCCCTAACCTTGTAAACGATCATTTGTTCTGTGCGTGGGCTCTCCTCTCCTCTTCCAGTTCAATAGCCTGCCGAGAGATGTAGTCTTTCACCATTACTGCGCATGTGAGAACAGATATGTTCGCCTGCGCTACATATATTTCATATACTGACAATATTTTGACAGTTTTTGGGTATTGATAGTGTCAAAAGCCTTGGTTAAATTAATAAATGTTATGTGCTGTAAAAATATGTCCAGTGTAACTCTGAACGGATGAAACCTGACTTGTTGCAGATCTTTCATAGTAGTTTGTTAAAGTTGTTCATTGGTATGCCCATCCTTCCAATGAAGAGGACTCAATGGTGATAAATTGATCCATATACAGTTTGGGTTGCACTGAAAAAAACAGAAAACATTCTGCTATTAGCTGAATCTTCAAGACTATGGATATCAAAGCTTTTTCATATCCCTTTCTCTGCTTCTCTTTTTCACAATTTAATTGGACATGGTTTCACAAGAAGACAGTGTCATTTGCTTTTGTCATTGCTTTTATGGTGGTCACATCACAATGGTTCGTATTTCATGTATATTTTTGCATAACATAATCTATAAATTGTAAAAGCTTAAATCAAGGACTTCTTGATAAAGTAATTTTTTTTCCAATTGTACTTCTTCAAAGATTAGAATTTCTTTCAATCTTAAAATTATTCTCCTTGGGAATTCCAATGTTATCTTCCTTAGGAACAGCTGTTAAAGGCCTCCTCGACTCTAGAGTTGGGTTATAAGCAAACTGAATGTTCACAAGCTTAATATAAATGAACATCAAATATTTGTTCCAAATGGAGTGAGCAGAGTAAATCCTATATAGGACTGCTCACTAGTAGCTATAGCTACCTAGGAACTCTCTGCCTGTTTCCGAGCACTAGATGACTAAATCCAACATCCACTACCTGTTGACCTGTAAACAATATTAGCATGTCTCCTAACACACATTAGCAGATAAACGTTATAACAGTCCACTCCAGTGAAGGTGTTAAAGGTAGATAAATATCTAGTGTTCAGAAACGTTTGGCCACAAAGTGTATGGAAGCATGAAAATTTGGGTTTTATTTGCAGAGTAAAATTAATGATTGAAAAACAGATCTCACAGGAAGCATCATTCAAAAAATAATGGTTATTCTGAAGCCTAGAAGGAGGAGAAGGGAGGGAGCAGAAGGTACCTCTGAGGACTGCATACCACAGAAGTTTATTTACCCAATGATAGAACATAAAAATAAAAAATATTTTCACTTTTACTTTTCTGCAGAAGAAAAGAAAATCATTAAGTTAGTGTTTAGAAATTGGTCATTTATACTGCAATATTTCTGAAAGTGCATTCCATACTACACTTCCTGACTTGGATTAGTTCTTAAACTGCATTTCCTTTGCATGGGTACATGTGAAGGTTTAATAATAATTGGAACAAAACATTTCCATTACAATTAATTATTGTAAAAACAATGTACAGTCATGGCCAAAAGTTTTTAGAATGACACACACAAATATTTTCACAAAGTCTGCTGCCTCAGTTGTTTGATGGCAATGTGACTCTTGACTCTTGAAGAGTGATCAGATGAATTGCAATGAATTTCAAAATCCCTCTTTGCCATGACAATGACCTTTATCCCAAAAACAACATTTCCACCGTATTTTAGCCCTGCCACAAAAGGACCAGCTGACATCAGGTCAGTGATTCTCAGGCAGGTGTGAGTGCATCTACATGTACAGTGAGGCGAAGACTTTTGGAAGATGGCCTGGTGTCAAGAAGGCCATCAAAGAAGCCGCTTCTCTCCAGGAAAAACATCAGGGACAGACTGATATTCTGCAAAAAGTACAGAGATTGGACTGCTGAGGACTTAGTTAAAGTAATTTTCTCTGATGAGTCTCCTTTCAGATTGTTTGGGGCATCTGGAAAAACGCTTGTCTGGAGAAGGAAAGGTGAGCGCTACTATCAGTCCTGTGTCATGCCAACAGTAAAGCATCCTGAGACCATTCATGTGTGGGGTTGCTTCTCAGCCAAGGGAGTGGGCTCACTCACAATTTTGCCTAAGAACACAGCCGTGAATAAAGAATGGTACCAAAACATCCTCCAAGAGCAACTTCTCAAAACCATCCAAGAACAGTTTGGTGATGAACAATGCCTTTTCCAGCATGATGGAGCCCCTTGCCATAAGGCAATAGTGATAATTAAGTGGTTTGGGGATGAAAACATCTAAATTTTGGGTCCATGGCCAGGCAACTCCCCAGACCTTAATCCCATTGAGAACTTGTGGTCAATCATCATCATCATCTATTTATTTATATAGCGCTACTAATTATGCAGCGCTGTAAAGAGAACTCATTCACATCAGTCTATGCCTCATTGGAGCCTTCAATCTAAATGCCCCAACACACGCACACGCACACACACACACACACACACACACACAATTAACCTGCCAGTATGTTTTTGGAGTGTGGGAGGAAACTGGAGCATTCGGAGGAAACCCACGCAAACACAGGGAGAACATACAAACTCCACACAATTAAGGCCATGGTCAAGAATCACATTCATGACCCCAGTGCTGTGAGGCAGAAGAGGCAAGTGGACAAACAAAAATCCACAAATTCTGACAAACTCCAAGCATTGATTAGGCAAGAGTGGGTGGTCATCAGTCAGTATGTGGCCCAGAAGTTGATAGCATGACAGCATATCAGGGCGAATTGCAGAGGTCTTCAAAAAGAAGGGTCAACACTGCAAATATTGACTCTTTGCATAAACTTAAAATGTCTTTTATTCCATCTTTTTCTCTTACTGAGCCTTTCAACAGATACAAAAAGTTATATAACAGAACAGCAAATGAAAATATTAAGGGCTATGTAAACGGAGAGTTAAAAGAAATTATACTCAACACTGTAGTTGTAATTTTACAAAATGCACTCCTAAAATTGGAGAAATACGTTCTATGTAGCAGAAAGAAAATTAGTGTTCTAAAACTGACCTGTATGAACTGTCATGGATATTAAATAATCCACCATAAAATATTTGTATTCGGAAAACCAATTGTAAAGTGCTACGAAATATAAATAAATTGCTATGCTAGCGCTATATAAATAAATGTTTTGTCAAATACTGTGAAATTTAACTAGGGAGTTTATTGCATAAGCCCTCTGAGCATAATATAATTTACTCTTTTATGCCAAATTGACTTTTGTAATTTAAGTAAGGACAGTTTCAAGCTGGTCTTTTTAGAATGCCAAATAAAGGTCAAGCAAAAACACTTTGATATAAAGAATAGGTAAAGCTTAAGAAAAAGTAAAGCTTAAGAAAAAGTAAGTTTAATTTCTATAATAATATATTCATTTTCAGGTTTGTTTTTTTATTCAACTAGACAATGAAACTGGCAAGTTAGACCAATTTCACATATCTCAATGATTTCCCCAGTCTGTTCAAATGCTTAACATTCTTTCTCCTAGATATTTTAACTATAAAATTGAGGTTGCTTTTTTTTTTTTTTTTATTGTTTTTGTTTTTTAAAGGAGCTGACTTGATGTTTTAATGGACTGTATCCAGTTTATTTTGTACCTCCCCTAGCATTTATCTAAAGGAGCTCCTTTATCCTTTGAACGCACAATGTCCATGAATTCATGTTTTCTGATATAATAGGTTCCATTCTCGGGCCTCATTTAGACTTCAGAGTAAATCCAGCTAGAGTGTGCAAATCACTTTGTGGTACAAATGCATTTTTTTTTTGCAGGCAAAGAAAATACTGCTTGGTTTTGTTCTGGTTTTGCTAGGCAACTCTATTTTTGCACTGTAATTTAGTCCAGCTAGTTAGCGCTGGGCTTCCATATCGAAATTTGTTAACACATTTTTAATTTTGCCTCCCTTGCTGTGCAACATGCTTTTGCTAAGGTGCAAAATTGCATCATCTAGCTAAATTTACTCCTAACTCTAAATTACTCCTTGTGTCAAATCAGAATCTTTTTTTCACTCTTCACTCTCCTCCTCCTCGGCATATGTTTGTGTCTAGGCACCCTTAACTAACAGGAATCACTGTTAAATGGGAGGAAGGAGATAGAGCAAAGTACCATTGGAACCTTAAATGTTATTTCTTCTTTAGTGTAGTGGCACACATGTACTGCACCTGCTGTGTATCAGACACACACTCAGCACTTTATTATCCCCGTCTCACAACACATATTCTCTGCGGATGCTGTGGGAAATGCTTATAGACCTATCCATGGTATTGTGACAGGAACCATGTCTAGCTCCACCTGTGGTCAATCCAGGGGCCTATCCATGTCCACCAGGAGTGTATATGTGTGTGTGTATATATATATATATATATATATATTTTCACTCAATCTCCCTTCTTGCCCACAAGTGTGTGAACACTTAAACATCACCACCACATGTTTGTTGAACATCTCATTTCAAGACCCTGTGCATTAATAAGGAGTTGGTCCCCCTTTTATAGCTATAATAGGCTCAACTCTTCTGTGAATACTTACCACTAGATTTTGGAGCATGGCTGCGAGGATTTGCATCCATTCAGCCACAAAGAGCACTGATGTTGTGCGTTAAGGCCAGGCACTCAGTCAGCGTTCACATTTATCCAAAAGGTATTTTGATTGGGTTAAGGTCCTACAGATCCAGGATATTTGTTCCTTATGTTTGCAGAAGTTGTGGCAGCAGCTGCTACCACCAAGGATACCATAGAGGTCGCCAAGGAGGCAGCAGAGGTCACCAAAGGAGGAATAGAGATGGCAACAGTAATGACAGTTGAATTATCTGGGTCCAGCAGCAAAAACAAGATGGTGTTCTAGTTGATCTTCAAAACAACTTATCTTTGGGTGATGATGCTCTTAGTCAGATGACAAAAAATCTAATTCATTATACTTTGCACTTTTCACTGTCTTTGCACAGGTCATTTTTCTTGATTATATCTCCTTAGCAAAGGATATAAGCCAGGGGTGTCCAACCTTTTAGCTTCCCTGGGCCACATTGGAAGACGACGAGTTGGTTTGGGCCGCACATAAAATACACTAACCCTAACGATAGCTGATCATCCAAAAAAAACAACATAGTTAACATATATATATATATATATATATATATATATATATATATCACTTTTTTTTCTCATCCCCCTATACTTACCTTTCAATCGCCCTGTTCAAAAAATCCTCTCTAGTTATTATACTATAATCCCTTTTTGTATTGTTTTGATGCAATATCAATAAAGTGCATTTAAGCCAGGCATTGTATATCAGGATGCCCTGACCAGGCCTGCGGTACCTGACATATACACTACTGTGACCCCAAATTGTGACCTGTTTTGCTAATGACACCACTATGTTAGTTAAGGGATAACAACTTATAATGGGCCAAAGAGAATAATATATAATGCCCCATTAGTATTACAAGTAGAAGTATGTAGCAGGGAGATAAGGTCCATGATGCTCCAGGACCAGGAGACTTTTATTCACTGGTCAGCGTCCGTTGAAATAATAAAAAAAAATCCCCCTTAACTTACCTTTTAATCAGCTTGTTCTCCCGTCCTCTTCTCTTTTCTCCAATTCTCTGCTGCTGATTGTTCTTCTTGCGCGGGTGACTCCTCTGTGCAGCGCACCGCAATGGATGTTGGGCGTGATGACATCACGCCCGACATTCACTGCGAGCGCCGCACAGAGGAGGAGACAAGGGAGGGAGCCAGAGTACCAGCTGACGTGACCGCAAGGTAAGTATTTTCTTTTCTTTTTTTTCTTTGCAGGATTTTTTTTGATTTCTTTTTTTTTTTTATTAACAGCGCTGCCCCCTTGCCACAACCAAAACTCCTGCTGGGCCACATTTACAGGCGAGCTGGGCCGTGGGTTGGACAAGCCTGATATAAGCAGTCAAATCTGCTAAGAGATACTGCTTCCATGGTGCTATAATAAAATAAAATTGTACCCTATTTATAACCATAACTTTATTTTTCAAGAAATATTTAGTCAAACAAACATATGTGCATAAGTCATTCTCCACATAAACATTATTTATCTAAACATTGCATTTATTAATAAGTGGCAATGTGCATTGCTCTGTCGAGTTTCAGTGTATTATAATCTACAGTGTTTTCCCCTGCACCTATTTCCCGGGTCCTTCACGTGGCTTCTTTTACTTGTCACCCAGCTTGGAGTCCTATTATAATTGTATACACAATTGTTTCTCCTATTAGAACAGGCACTATGTGAGCACTCAGCCAGCAGTGTGTGTTAGAGCCTCCGGTTGTTCTCAGTGCTTCGGACAGAAACGAGGAGTGGCAGTACTTGGCTAGTGTTCTACCATGTCTCTCTGCCACCATTTTAAAAGGGCGAGTCCTGGGGAAAAAAGGCAGCATGGAGAAGCTGCCGGGCCTTAGGCTAGGGTAGGAAGAAGCTTGGTAAAATTTAACCCATCATTCATTACTGGAATTTATGCTATATTTAACACACACACTCTAAAAATACAAGCATTCACTAATAAATAATAAAGCAGGTAGAGGAAAGTGTAATGACACTTGCAATTTATTATTGCTGCTATTTTAATTGAAGTGCACTGATTGAGTTACTTTACCGAGTAAATTTACTGAACTAAATCTATGCTTTAAATAATTAAATGATATTGTATTTTACTAGGCATCACCAGTATGTAAAATATTATGCTTAGGAAGTTAAGGAATGTACCATTTTGTATTTTCATGATTAAAATGTATAAATGGTTTAAAAAAAAAAAAAAAAACACTGTTCACCATTTAAATCACGTTAAATGTATTTATTGTGTATTGTATTGTACAACAAAAATATGTATATTTCACACGAGGAAACTACTAATGTTGTTTTCCCCAGAACATTCTCCTTTATACCTAGAAAAGTTTGGGTCACTTACAGTTTCTGATATTTAGAGTTGGCTAGATAACTAATGTAAGTGGGTGTAAGTAATGCAATGAAATGTGACAGTAAGTAGGAGTTGGGATGTATGTAAGAATCTTTCTTTTCAGTTTACTCACTGTGTTTCTATATACAGCTGCATTTCTTTACACAGTCATATTTAGAAACACGCCTTTGCAAATACTGGGCAGTGACCCACAGCTTAGAAGCAGGATGAGACTAGGAACAGTTGTTCCACAAGTTGTAGCTGTTGTATGGTGTTTGAAATAAAAAATAAATAAAAGAGTTAAAGAACCACTTTGTGGGAAAAGCAATCAGTTTGTATATAGCATGTTGACGAGAGAGTATTCTTCTATT
Organism: Mixophyes fleayi; assembly: GCF_038048845.1. NCBI lineage: Eukaryota > Metazoa > Chordata > Amphibia > Anura > Limnodynastidae > Mixophyes > Mixophyes fleayi. The sequence goes on along the minus strand of NC_134403.1, from coordinate 248,020,736 downwards.
CTCCAGCAGGGCTTGATTTATATTGACTCCATACCATTCACTTTTCTTTTCTTTTGATGATATCCATTGATGTGATATCGCGATAAGGGTTGCTTATAAATATAAAGGACTGAGTCACTACATGTCAAACAATTGAATACTTAAACTTCAATATATAGTAATGGACCACTAAATACTTGCAAAATAATAAAACTTTTTATTAAACATTGCAAAAAGATACAACTTGAGTATGTAGATGATTTTAGTGGAATAACATAAATGTACCTAACACAAGCATTATTACAAAGTGAGCAGCTATATATGGTTTCCCTCTATATTTATGATTGTATCACTGTATTACATCTATATAAAAGGCTTACTCTGCTCCTCACCTTCATATGTGTGTGTTGAAACATTAGGTGGCAGTAAAGAGCTACACAACAGATAATTGTACTGAAATGCATTTGAAGTAACTATATGTCACTATCTATATATAAAAGGCTGACGCTGCTCCTCACCTTTTATAATACACCTCCGCACATCTACATCACACACGCACGCATCCGCACATCTACACCACACATGCATATCACTGCACCTTCACTGCACACAGGAGGTGTGTGCTGTGAAGGTACACCTCAAATAACACAGTTCCACTTGCTTTGAAAACTGCTCCAGGCCAATCAACCCAGCCTCCATTTTCCATTTTGTGGGGGGAGGGGGGAGGGAATCTCCTCATGCCCACAAGTATCCATCAATTTGCCAGGTGTTCCCAACGATTCATTCACCTCTGGTACAGCAAATCCTCAGAGAGACCACTAGATCAGTGTTAGCTAACCTGTGACACTCCAGGTGTTGTGAAACTACAAGTCCCAGCATGCTTTGCCAATATATAGCAGTTTATTGCTGGAAGGGTTTGCTGGAAGGGTATGCTGGGACTTTTAGTTTCACAACACCTGGTTAGCCAACACTGCACTACAGGATACTTAATGCTTACAATCATATTTCATCTGGAAGAGCAGCATCCAAGTATACTGCTGTTTGACAGTTTAAGAATTCACCCCCACAACGTCAAACAAAAGAAGAAATATTCAGAAGAGGTGACCCGATTTATACCACCACTTCAAAAAGTGGTCTATAAACGACTGCACTCGACCTATTGCCCCTACACTTGACCCTGAAATCAGCACTTAAATTAAGGGTTCTAATGAAGATACAGCAAAACTGTCCTCTTCACTTAGAGGAAATAAATATTGACATATCAGTCACCGAGGTACAACAGAGGGTCTTTAATAAATTAAAATTACTCCAATCATGAGCTTCGCCTTGTTCAAATGCACACCCACACACATGAACCTGCAACAACCAATAGAAAATCGAGTGACTAGACTGCCAGAATGCGATATTGAACGTGTCTTGGGAATAGTCCTATCAAATTCCAGAATGTGAATAATCCTATCTACAGCCTCCTTTCTGAGGGTGTAGAGGGGAAATCCAGCTTCTTCCAGATTCCAAAGTTTTTCTGTGTTTTTATTTAGTGGAAAAAATCCTGAGCTGTTATGGCTAACAATCCACAGCAAATGAAAATCCTTTTTGAAACAGACTTATATCTAGTTACTGGTATAATTGGTTATTATATATGCCTTATTATAGAAACATACCCGTAGAGAAGAGTCACTGCTTGATCTTTAGCACCTCTTTGCATATCATTAATTTGATCGACTGAACAGTTTCTCTAACTCACGTTCTTTAACATTTAATCTTAATACTTTAGTGCATTGTAATTTATTTTTCTTTAATGGCTACATCAGTTAGTATTCTTTTTGACATGTAAAAACTGCCCCTTGAAATGTAGGGGTTGAAATCCCCTACTTCATTTCACTTTTGTCTTAGCCGTCGGGCAGGGAGATTTTAACATAATGGCAGGGTGTTTTGCAAATTTCGAGACCCTGCTGTTCTAGGGCTTGGCATATGGACGGCAGTTAGAAATGGCTGCATTTTAGATCAGTTCTGTGACGTACCTCTCAGATAATCATCTTCTCGCAAGTATCAAACTGTTAAAAATTTGTGACGGCAGTTGAAGATTACAGAGTTGTATTCAGGAGTGTCGTCGTACAGAGGTTTGGGTTGTTTCAAAGATCTGCTGGAATACTATCTCTATTCATCTGCTGGTTCCACTGAGTTCAGCTGTCATTGCTGTTGTCTTGTCTATTCCTCCTTTGGTGATCTCCACTGCCTTTTTGGTTACAATTGCTGCCACAACTTCTACGTACATAGGAAGCAGTGAGCTTGATGTCAAAGAAAAATACTAGGCATACAGCTACTACAAGCTGGCAGATGACCACAAGACTAGTCCTGCAGCCCAACAGCAAAAGTGTCCAGAACCAGAAGAGGAAGGAGGTTTATCTGTGAAAATGGTGACGGACATTCACAGTTCCTAACAGCTGACTGTCCTGAAATTTCTACAATGACTAGTTCATCTTTCATGTCTCCACCTTCGACTCTCTCTCCATATTACAGCCATGCCACACTAACAGTAGCTGCACAGAAATGTCCCTTGCCATTGGCGGCTTTAATATTTTTGCCTGTAGCCAAACATACTTTCCCCACCAATGACCATCATTTTAGTCCATTACCTTATGTATTCTACCCAAATGATCTTATAATCTATGAGGTGTGAGGAACAATTATCTATACTTTCTGTTTCAAGTTGTTGTATGTTATTAATTTGTATCAGGTTTTCTTCAATTAACAGCGCTATTCAACATGTAGGCACGTTAATAAAAATAATGTTACACCAAACCTTCCCAACTAGTCTCCTCTGGCTAACATGATAAAAGCATTGGGAGTTATGGATACCTGGCAGATACCATGGTTAGTCAATATTTTTGCTTTTCTTCTACACACACCACCATGTTAAGAACTGACATTGTACAGGTAGTCAAGACATTGATCTCATAAATGCTCTTCAGAATGAATGGGCACAAATTCTCACAGAAACACTCCAACATCTTGTGGAAAGCCTTCCAAAAAGAGTGGAAGCTGTTATTGCTGCAAAAGGATGACCAACTCTGTATTAAAGTGTATGCATTTGACTACAGTGTAATTACAGACCCTGTTGGTGTAATGGTCAAGCATCCAAATACTTTTGTCCATATAGTGTATATAAGTGTGTGTCAGAGCTGCCCCAGTTTCCCAGCCCATCCTTCTAAACACTCAAGCAGGCAAGTTTGTTCTGTCGCAGATGGCGTGGTTCTCCATTAAGGGTTCACCATAGAGCTCCACACCACTCAACAGCATTGAGGGAAAATTAATTTTATCCTATCACGAGACTGGTCTGCAGATGTGTTCCTTCTAGAATGTAAGCTCCAACGGGCAGGGTCCTCTCTCCCCTTTTGTCTCTGGTCAGTTGCTCCTGTCTGTATGTCCCTGTTATGTTGTACACTGTATGTAGTATGCTGGATTGTGCAATTTACATTGTTTGCTATGTGTATTTCTGTATTTGTTTTACGCTAAAATTATGGTACTTATGTAATACTACTGTATGAATTTGTTTTTGTATTTATGTATTCTTGCAATACAAGCGCTGTGGAATCGGGCGCCTTTATAAATAAATAGATGATTATGATTTGCTATTAGTTGTATCACACACGTTGTAAGCAGATCTGAGGTTATAGTGAGGAGCACTAGGCATTAATTCTCTGTGGTTCTGCCTATTTTGGGATCAATTTATGGTAGTATGCAGCAAACACTATTTTGTGTGGTGTAATCTAAGACAATTTTGCTTCTGTCTACATTGCTGATCAGGCAAATGCCTTTGAATATTCCTCAGTTTAAGACTTCATTGCATTACATTTCCCTCTGCATCTTGAATCATTTTAAGTGGTGTCTTTTTTTTTTTTTTTTTAAACTGTATGTATGTGATATCCCAGGTGAAATTTGAATATGTGGGATGGAACTCAGTTGTGACAAATGTTGGAATATGGTGTAGTCACAAATGACAGGGTACACAGAAAATAATGATAAATAGCAAATATTAATAAATTGCAAATGTCTATTTGCAAATAACAAAGTGCACTGGAAGCAATTAAAATATATACAGGATAATGCGGCGGTTCCCAAACTGTGCGCCGCGGCTCCCAGGGGTGCCGCGGCGCTGTCACTGGGGTGCCGCGGGCCAGACATAAAAAAACAACCACAGAAACTTACCAATCCGACGGGCGCCGGGACCCAGCAGCCTCCTCTCTCCTGCAGCTGTCACTAAATATCGACGTCAGTAACAAGCTGCAGGAGAGAGGAGGCTGTTGGGTCCCGGCGCCCGACGGATTGGTAAGTCTCTGTGTTTTGTTTTGTTTTTTTATGGCTGGCGCCTGGCGCGGGGCAGAGTGAGAGGGATCGTGGCAGAGGAGGGGGACAGAAGATGGTGACAGTGGGACAGAGGAGGGGGACAGAGGATGGTGAGAGGGGGACAGAGGATGGTGACAGTGGGACAGAGGTTGGTGACAGAGGATGGTGACAGCGGGACAGAGGTTGGTGACAGAGGATGGTGACAGCGGGACAGAGGTTGGTGACAGAGGATTGTGACAGCGGGACAGAGGAGGAGAGCAGAGGATTGTGACAGTGGGACAGAGGAGGGGGGACATGATGTTGACAGCGGGACAGAGGAGGGGGGACAGGATGGTGACAGCGGGACAGAGGAGGGGGACAGGGTGGTGACAGCGGGACAGAGGAGGGGGACAGAGGATGGTGACAGCGGGACAAAGGAGGAGAGCAGAGGATGGTGACAGTGGGGCAGAGGATGGGGACAGAGCGGCAGAGGATGGGGACAGAGCGGCAGAGGAGGGGGACACAGTGTGAGAGGGGCAGTGGAGGGGGACACAGCGTGTGAGAGGGGCAGTGGAGGGGGACACAGCGTGTGAGAGGGCAGTTTGTCTGGATGCAGAGGGGGCAGAGTGCCTGAGGGCAGAGTGTCTGGATGCAGAGGGGGCATTTTTGCATACAGCTAAATAAGTATTTCTGTCCTGACCTAAATACTTATTACAATTTTTTGACCCAACTACTTCTAAAACAGGACTGCTCAATAATTATTTTGGAGGGGTGCCTTGAAAAATTTGGAGACTCTAAGGGTGCCGCGAACTGCAAAAGTTTGGGAACCACTGCAGGATAATGCCTTGAATGGTCTCAATAAGTTCAGACAAGCAGATAATTACATGTGATAACACCTAGCTACAAATACTAACCTAGCAGTGTGTTACAAGATATAACATAGTGAGCTGTCCAGCCGTATAATCTCAGACCTCGTACTGGGTAAAAAAAAGTCCAAGTTTATAACCAGGAAGGAATGTCCTGAAGCACAGATGTCCTCTCCAGACCATGCAGAAATATTCGGACCATGCGTAATAAAAGACTGCATAATTCAATCCTGCTTGGTGGTTGATGCATGCAGCAATACAAATGAGAGAGAAAATCCCACTAGTTGACTGATTGAGTTAAAAGGTGTATTAGCAAACGAAAAGTCCACAGATCACAAAATGTAAACTGACATAGATTGTAGGTAGGAGAGAATAGTTCCACTTATAGGTAGTAGCAGTGATAGCAGGTTGGTAGCAGGACAGGGGTTGTGTTTGAGACTCGCCCTTGTTGTTGGATAATTCCCTGGAGCGACTGGTCCGTTTCGCCGTCCCTCCTTTCCACCACAGGGTCTCGCACAGATGTTGTGGTGACTGCACGCCTCTCTTCTGTGCCCGGTGCTTTGCACATGCATCGAAGTCCCGGTCCTCTGTTGTAATGCAGTGGAAGCGTACACAATGTTCATGAGCTCATGAGTTGAAAAAGGGTTATGTAGATATAAATAGATATGTTTAAGAAAGGGTTAGACAATTTTTTTGCGGAAAAGTGTATCCAGGGATACGACCGTTATTTAAAATGAAGGATATTAGAGGATATAGGGTAAAAATAGGACTGCAATATTGGGTCTGGGGGGATTTTCACAATTGAAACAGATGAGCGGTTGCTTACTCTGGATCAATTTCAAATATAAGTGCAGGATCGCTGGAGATCCAAAATAGGTTGAACTTGATGAACTGGTGTCATTATTTCCACCTCATCAACTACGTTAGAATTGAGTATTGAGTGTAGTTTCTCTCCGCTGTCTTTCCAAGCTGTCCCTGCAGTCCTCAGGCTCTGCTGGTTTCAGATCTCTCTTGCAGAGAGTTCAATTCAAGTCTGATCTAACAGTCCCTGACGAAGCCTGCAAGGGCAAAATGCATAGATTTATATCTACATAACCCCTTTTCAACTTATGAGCTCATGAACATTGTATACGCTTCCACTGCATTACAACGGAGGCCCGGATCTTCGGCGCATGTGCAAAGGACCGGGCACAGAAGAGAGGCGCGCCGCCGCCACAACATCCTGCTACCCACCTGCCATCACTGCTACTACCTGTCAGGATGAGAGCATAAATGTGATATGATGAAATAGAATATTGAATGTCGGGGCCCAAATAAAATATTGCATTGATACATAAATAAACCTGATTTTAACCTCCGATAAATGTTTCACCAAATGTTTTTAAAAAGGAAACGATTAGCGCAGTAGGAGGTAATTAGGTTGAGCAAACCCTTTTGTGAGGAGACCTGCTTAAGATATGCAGATCACAGACATCCATTGTTTTTGATCATGCATTCCACTTCCTAATTGACTTCCTTTCAATAGGTAAACACAAAGAACCACTAGTTGTAAATGAGAGAGCCTAGGTGAGTATCTTGAAGACAAAGGCCACATTTCAATGCCTATACAGGTATATAGAAAATGTCTTCATAGTTCATATTTTGGGAAAGCTGGGTGGCACTCCATACTGAGGAGCAGAAATCACAACAGGGTTGTGAATGACAGGTACTAGCGGTATCCGAGAATAGCTATAATCTCATATCTTTGGAAAAGGTATGTCACATTGTCATAAATCCATCATGTTTGGTATTTAAATGTGCGGGAGATTATGACCAGTTTATTGAAGGGGGAATAGTATCTCTGGATATATCTGTGAAGAATTACCCAAAGGTCAAATCTTTGGGAATATTTGTGAGAAAACTATAGTGAAACCCAGGGGACATCCCTGCCACCCTATAAGTATTAACACGTCCCTGTGTAGAATATCCCATTTCATTTTGCTTAAAAAACCTGTGTTGGGAAGGAACAAGTTGTCAGTTTCTTGGGGATCAATCTAATTGAAGGACTGTCCATCTTTTCTGCCTACCCCCAGGCATTCAGATTATAAGTAATTTATGCTCTGTACTTTCATCCGATTTGTTTTTATAACTGTTTGCAATTTTTTACTTGTATTTCAAATCTTTATCGAACTGTTTTTTATTTCTCTGTCAGCATTGTACTTTTTGTATATTAAATCTAACAATTTAATAGTTTTGTCCTTATTGCTAAAACAAATTAATTGCCTGTTTAGAAGAGACAGATTGCTTGGCTGAATTAACTTTTTAGAAACCAGTGTTTGAAGGGTTAACTGTTTAGCTACCAGAGCACAGAGTGTGCGCAATTGGGTGATTAAGTCATAGGCTTGCTACGGGCCTTTTTCGTAGCTGGTGGCAGTTGCTGAGAGGTGTGAGATTTGGGCTGGAATCCTGTGTGTTCCCTTACAGTAAGCTTCCAAGTCACAGGTGCGCAAAGGGCAGTTTGTGACCGATAAAGGGGTTCAGAAACGGTTTCCTGACAAAATAGAGGTGATATATTGTATGACTGTTGGAATATATGATAATCTAATCAGGGAGTAGCTAGAGGGGCTTATCCCTGACATTACCTTTAAGGGGAACTATTCTCTCCTTTCTACAATCTGTCCATTTACATTTGGCGATCTGATGACTTTTCGTTTGCTAATACACCTTTTAACTCAATCAGCTATCTAGTGGTATCTTCTCTCTCATTCTAATTGCTTCATGTATCAACCACCAAGCAGGATTGAATTATGTACTCTTTTATTCCGCATGACCTGTATGGGACAATTAATGGTCCGGATATTTCTGCATGGTCCGTAGAGGACATTTGTGCTTCAGGACATTCATTCTCGGTTACAAACTAGGACTTTTTTTTTTTTACCCAGTACGAGGTTTGAGATTATATGGCTGGACTGCTCACTATGTTATGCACGTTTTGTCGCTATCCAATAACGATTGTCGAATCCAACGCACAAATATTTATTCTCAAAAAGTAGCAGAATAATTCAAGCGAAATAATGAGTACAGCCGTTGCTTATCGCGGGCGCTCTGGATCCAGTGAACAGTCATTCAGGTCTGAAGTCTGTGGTCAAGATGACTGAACACTACATGAAAAGCTACTGCTTATATGCAAACAGAAATACAGTAAAACAATGCAGATGGTGTGGCTTGCTTCTATTTGTCCAGGCTTCAGGAAGGTCCAGGGGGTTGCAGATCATAGGCTAGTTCAAACTAAAGAATCCAAAGGTGGGGGTCATCTCTCCAGGGGATGTGCTCCTTTCTTCCCGCCAAGACTCCAGTTACAACTAGTCCATTAGCATTTTATAGTCAGCATCATATTAAAGGTTTATTCCCTAACATCAATAACTAGAGTATGCAATGTGCGATCTCTTCGCCGAATGCACCGGACAGCTGCTGATGTAAAGGGGATTAATATGATACCACACATGACACATTTCCTTTAACCTGAACCATAGGTTTTACTAATATGCATATAACCTATAATATTGCACATAAACACTACTATATTTCAAAACAAATAACTATGTGTTGCAACTACAATTAATGTGTACTATTTACAAATGTATGTGTGTGCGAATGTACATAAAAGTGTAAAAACTGTTATTGCCACGTGTTGCGGCTGGATACGCCCTTCCACAACGTAGCGTGCTCTACGCATATTTTCAGGCAAAGACAACCAAGTTTGCTCGATATTAATTGAAATGACTTCATCCAATTTGCTGACTTCGACAACTATGTTATATCTTGTACACACTGCTAGGTAAGTGTCACGAACGCCTAGCCTGTCCCACATACAGCAATCTGCACAGCTGGCCGTGACTGGTGGCACCTTAGTCACTTAGCAATGAATGCACCTTTTCTGCCACCATGAAGGATTTATTATGGAGTCCTTACGTTCACCAGAACCACTTATTAATGTTTCACAGTTAAATCACATACACATATAGTATTAAAGTAATTCTATCGTTTTCAAATAAGCATTGCATAAACGATTGTATTGTGTTTCCAAAGCACAAAGTAATTTATTTTAGCAGATGCAATAATTTAACAATTCAATACATGATTATAATACAGTACAGCCAATACCAAAAGATAAATACATACCGCGCTCCCAATGGCACCAGTGAACTGTATTTCACTCCAGAATACTGTGGTCAGAGTAGACTGAAGCCAGTGAGAGTACAGCTATATTATATACACTCGGTGTTACAGAGAGAACAATGACGTGGCTTGCTTCTATAGGTCCAGACTTCAGGTGGGTCCAGTGTAAACAGGTCATAGGCTTGTTCAAACAACCCCCTCTAAGGGGGATTATTAACTTTAAGTATTTGTTCCCTAACATCACTAACTAGAGTATGCAATGTGCGATCTCTTTGGCGAAAGAACCGGACAACTACTGATAAATAGGGGATTAAAATTATACCAGACATGACACATTTCCTATAACCTGAACCTTAAATAACACTAAAGTGTACATATAATCATAATATATAAACTAAATACTATCTGCTCATAAATCACTGTGGATTGGAATCATAAATATAAAATATATAAATAACTAAATGTTGTAGTGCCAGTGTGTGCGTGTGTATTTTACCGTGCGATTGCAGTATGCCACGTGTAGCGTGGCATACTGAGTGCAATCTCATGATAAAACAATATTAACCAATATACTTTCATTTATCCAATTATACGACTTCGACAGTAGCATGAGCCTCCCTGGGCTTCGTAAAACAATCATGGAGAATACACTAGATTAAATTTATTTAATCTGAAAAATGTTTCCAAGACTTAATTACAAAAATTAATAACAAGACGGCATACAATATGTTACACAAATGAGTTTCAGAAAATAAAATAGGAAATAAAATCAGAGTTACTACTTATTAGTTAAGACCTGGTGTGTGAGGGAACACAATTGAGGAAAATGGGACATTTCATTCTTGATGGACCCCCTCATGAAAATGCACACATTATTGTCTAAGTCAGAAGATTTTAAACCTTTTTTTCCACGTAGCTATCACCCCCCCATCTTTGCAGTTTAGCTGTCAATAAAGACAGATCTCCCAAATGTTACAGTGCTTTCGAAGGGAGCTAGGGATTTCCTGAGATCGGAGTGTTCAAAGGGCCTAATTTCCCATCTCTGCTTGTTCTACTTGGCTAGACGGTTTACAACTTTGTGGCTTCAAACTCCTCCAAGATCCTATCTCTCCCTGGTCTGGCTATTTTCAAAAGATTAATGACTTTTGCAAGTTTAAACTCCTGTAATGTAATCTCGTGTGTTTTGCTAGATAACAAGATTACATACAATATACATTGTTATTTTCTGTTGAATTCGTGTATGACAATCAGTCATTAGATATACTACATAATCATCACAGTCAGTATTTGTAGCAAGGTGTTATCACATGTAAATCTGCTTGTCTGAACTTATTGAGAATATTCAAGCTATTATCTTGTATGTATTTTAATTGTATCCAGTGCACTTGGACTTTATTTGCAAATAGACATTTGCTATTTATTAATATTTCCTATTTAACCATATTTGCTGTGCACCCTGTCAGTTATGACTGCACCATATTCCAACATTTGTCGCAACTGAGGTCCATCCCACATATTCAAATTGGGCCTGGGATTTCATTGTATTGCATATTTACCTACTTTTTGTGGGCTTGGGACCACTCCCCCAAGGCAGCATACACACTAACTCAACACTAGGGAAGCGCAGATTTCCATTTTAGAGTTGTGCAAATGTGATTTATAACAGTCTCTCCTTCAAAGCTTCATATTTCTACTTCTCTTTGGTGCTGCTGATGTAGCCCCCTCTTAATACTATAGCTCAGGACTATCTGCTGTTCGTCCCTTTTATCTCTCATACTGACACTTGTATTAAAACCTTTGTTAACATTGTTTACTTCCCTGGCTACCCCTTCACTTTCAGCAAGCTCCCGTTGTCAGGCATGTGAAATAAGATCCTGTGACCAATTTTCAAACACATTTTTAGTAGTTCTCACAGTATTTTACCGCTATTGTTTAAAATTGATGAAAAAATATGTTTTCTCAATGGACAAGTGGAAAAGGAGAGAACAAAAATAAGATAATCCAAAAATGTAATTGCTCTTTTTAAAGTTTATTGAATATTTTCAAGATATTTGCATTTATTAACTTTTCTCCTCAAGGTTCACCAAAAACTTGTCTCCAGAGCAGATAAATTTGAGCACTTTGCGCGGTGAAGGACAGTTAACAGATCTGCAGCTCGATGAGGAGGCACTACAGAACATGCTGGATTTACCAACATGGCTAGCCATCACACGGGTGTACTGCAATCGTGCCGCTATTCGGGTAAGGTATGACACAAAAAAATGCAGTGTTTGAGGTCTTCAACTTTGTTAGTGATGTATACACCACACTAATCAGTATCATGTATCTTTCAATCTTTTTGTCAATGACCTTGTAAGATAGCCTAGAAAGTAAGATGTCCATATATGCTGATAACCCTAGGTATGTAGGTTTCTATATTTGTGCTCAACAGCTTTAACTTGCTTACCCACAATGGGCCTGATTCATTAAGGAAAGTGAAGCAAAAAAATTGAGTATGTTTTCTTACTCGTTTTCTGGACAAAACCATGTTGCAAGGGGTGCAAATGAGTTTTATTTTGCACATTAGGAAAATTCTATCTGTTTTTCACACAAATACTTGATAGCTTTTTTGTACACTGAAATTTAAAGTTGATCTAGGACATGCCCTACCGCAACTATAAATCTGCCATTAAATTTTAAATTTACCTCCCCCTCCAATGCAACATGGTTTTGCTTTACTTACTTTTGCTTAACTTTCCTTAATGAATCCGGCAAATATCTCTAAGGTAACCATGTTTGGTAAATTTGAGTCATTTCATATTTAGAATCTTTGAGTTACAAACTATCCTTCTTAAAAAAAAAAAAAAAAAAAAGTTTTTAAAACAATGTACACTGATGTAATTCTTGTGATTACGTTGGTTATTATTTTCTTTCTTGCTCCCAGCCATGGCACATATTGTAGCATGCATCAGTTTCATTTGATGTTCTTGTGTTGTTGGTTTTTGTGATCCTCCTGTGTAATGGTTACATAATTTTTCTTTTGCCAGAAATATTTGTATATAATTAGAAGATTTGAAAATTGATATAGATGTATGGCCATATCTTGATAAAGGGCATTTGGACCAAAACATTTACCTATGGGAAACATAGAATTTGAGGGCAGATAATAACCCCTTAGCCCATTTAGGATGCTCATTTTTTAACGTATGGTAACCTCCAACCCTATTTAATCCTTATTTCTTGTTAAGTATATCCTTATGTCTAGCCCAAGTATGTTTAAATTATTCTACTGTATTAGCCTCCACCACCTTTCATGGGAGGCTATTCCACTTATCCACTACCCTTTCTGTGAAGTAATTTTTCCTCACATATCTGCTGAACCTACTTCCCTCCCTTTCAGTACATGTCCTTGTGTTATAATAAATCTCTTCCTTTGAAGACTGTTTCCCTCCAGTATCTTGTTAAAACCCTCCTTTCTCTTTTCAGCTCCAAACTATACATAGTAAGTTCTTTTAGTCTATCCGGGTAAGTTTTGTGATGTAAGCCATGCACCATGTTAGTTGCCCTTCTTTATGCAGTCTCTAATGTATTTATACCCTTCTGGAGATTTGGCCTTCAGAGCTGAGCACAGTAGTTAGATGCCAATTTTCAAAACTTCTCCCGGGGGAGAAATCATGTGTGACAGGGGGTAGGAGGGGGCGTGGTGACGTTGTTGCATCACCATAGCCCCGCCATTCACTGCCGTGAATTTCGGCGAATCCAGGAGGTTTGCCTATTCTTCTGGGAATTCTGGGAGAGTAGGCAAGTATGTAGATGAGAAGAATAAGCAATAAGGGTACGCCAAATTAACAGATCATATGTAGATATTCTATAATAACAATGGCTGATGGTGGGCTCCGTTATATATAGATAAGTTTATTATCAACAGCGAGATACAAGGAGGTGTCAGACAGGCCAGGTCAGTAATGTTCTGGTAGTACACGGTACACAAGGATATCCAGAAAAATGGTGAGACAAGCCGGGTCGAAAACGTTCAGGTAGCGCGGTACAAAGGGAGAATCCAAATAGAGGTGAGACAGCGGGACGGCGCCTGACACTCGCTTTCTTCCTCCCTCCATCTCTCCCTCAACGGAAATTTGATTTTCCCTGCTTCTGTGCCCCCCTCATCTGGTATCTTTGCTGCATAGGCAGCTGAAAATGGCCTTGCTGCTTTACTTGATCCTACCTTGTTTAACATGTGTATTCAGGGTCTGAGTCTGAATAAGTAGTTTAACTGCCTTACAGCTTAAAGATACTGTTTGTAGACCTTCATCTACAAATATTCGCTTTGATTATCATTGTTGGATTATTATAAAAGCTGAGATCTTTAATATTTTCCTGGTGTGTGCATTTTTGCAATTTCACCACAATGACTGAGAAAGGGACTTCCAAGCCTAAGGGGGAGGGCACTGGAGAGGCTGTATACCATTATACCAGTGCAAAATTTATTTCCAAATTTATATTGTTGCCGTTCTGATCCTCAGCTTGGGCTAAATCACTGGCGACATCCATAGCCGAATTCATCCGTGTAATGACTGTCCAGAGAGGGAAGCAAAACTCTTCCTACACTCATTCCTGCATCACAGCCACTACCTATGACTAGTGTGGTCTCCCAGGCAGAGACGAGGCTTTATCCGAGTATCCTCAGGTTCTCCCAAGACCTCTTTCTCATTTGAACGTCTCCTTAACACTCACCATAGTACGATTGGCAAACTCCGGTTTCCTGAAACAATACAAAGTATTGTGTCTGATTCCGATCTATCATATGAAGAGGATGGCAAGTTATTTCACAGGTCTGAGTGGGAGGACACTAGGATTTACGGAACCTAAGGTTACAGAGTCTTCAGACTTCTCTCTTTTTAAAAGACAGAGGAAACTGTTTTCTCCTCAACTCCTAGAGATGGTTTTAAAGGCTTGGCATAATCCTGAAAAAAGTTTTAGATGCTGAAGGAAATTTAAATTCCTTTCCTCCTTAGCATCGTAAGAGTCAGTTACATGAAGGAATTTTGCTAAAACGGACACTTCCATTGCCTGCCTATGTAGAACCACCACTTTACTGGTGCAGGGAGAATCTTCACTCCAGCATAGTACAGACTTTCTCCTAACATTCGTTTATGCAGTGGCAGGATGTTTGTTCAGGCCAATAATGTCCGCGGCCTGGATAAACAAGGCCACTCAGAAATGGGCGGAACAGCATGTTGCAGTCTTGCAAGACAATAGACCTAGAGCTGACTTCGTATTGGCTGAACACATTCAGGAAGCTTTGGATTATTTAGGTCAGGCTTTTTTTGGATGTGGTTACTGTCCTGGCTGGAAGATGCTAAATCTAATCGTCCATTGGAGACTTTACCGTATGTTAAGATTTCCTTTTTGCCACTCAGCAATATGAAACTAAAACAGCCAAGGCTTTGGTTCTTTCGTTTCTTCAGGAGAATGAGACCAGTTTCTGCCAGAGGGCAATCTTTTACCTCTCTGGGAGGTTTTCACAGAGGTAGGGGTTCTAACAGATGCAAGACTCCCAGGTAAACAGAAAAAAATTTGAAATGATGGAACGAACCACCACGCCACTGTGGTGTGGGCCCACCTTCTGCAGTTTCGTGACCAACAGCTGGCTTCAACCACAGATTCCTGTGTTCGGGTGGTAGTGACAAAATGCTATATCATAGACCTTGTAGCATTCCCTTACTGCAGATTCTTCACCACTGGTGTGCCCTCCTGGAGACTCAGAGATGGTGGCTCAAGGTAGCTATACGGAATCTTCTGGCTAAGGGAGTAGTCGTTCCAGTTCCACCTCTCCAAAGAGGTTCAGGGTTCTACTTCAACCTCTTTATTGTCCCAAACCCTTATGGATCATTTCAACCAATCTTGAATCTCAGAACCCTCAACAAACAGGATGGGTTCTGAGATTCAGGATGGAATCGTTGCTGTCAGTAATAGTGGGCATGGAAAAAGGTGAGTTCCTTGCACCCCTAGACCTAAAAGTTCTACTCTATTTTGCAATGGCAATGCATAGCTACCTCCCCAAGGGTTTTCGCCAAAATTATGGCCATCTTGGCAAATCTCCTGCGCTCGCAGAGGGTAACTATCGTGCCTGTTGTTAAAGGTGATGGCAGAATATAACCTTCAGTAGCACATTCGGCTGACTATCCAGATTCTGGAGAGGCATGATGGCTGGATTTTCAACCTTCCCAAGTCTTCCTTGTCTTCAGCCCAACAAATGAGGTTTCTCATCCTCCACTTCAACACAGTCTGTCAGAAGGTGCTACTCCCGGAGGACAAGGTTCTTTCTATTCTAAACAACACCAAGACCTTACTGGCAGACAGGAAATGTCTCCTCTTAGGTGCATGAAGTTGCTGGGGACCATGGTATCTCTGATTGAAGTGCTGCCTTTCACACGGTTTCATTCCAGGCCACTTCAACAGAAACTTCTCAGAAATTGATCCAGGTCCACCCTTCACTTGGACGAGCATATCACCACTTTGTCAACGGCCACCTAGTCCCTCATGTGGTCGGTAGGGGTGAACAAATTTTACAAGAGGTCAGTCCCCCAGGAGTCCTTATTGCACATCATTGCACATCAATGACCTAGAGTTGAGTGGTCTACAGAGCGCTCTTGCAGGGTCAGGGGATCCTAGCCGGGAAGCTCCTGAAAATCCAACCAGATACTACAGCAGCGTTGGCCTACCTGATCGATCTTGGGGGGAACGTGCAGTGCCATGGCCATTCCAGACACCACACAGATAATGTCTCGGATGGAACGCCTTGTTCCCATGATATTGGCCACATTCATCCCAGTGTTGGATAATTGGGAGGCTGATTGCCAAAGCTGCAACAGGATCTATCATGGAGAATGGTCTCTTCATGTAGAGGTGTTTGCTCTACTGGTACAATGTTGAGGTAAGCCAGCGATAGATGGCATCACGTCTGAACTTCAAGGTCCCTCACTTCTGCGGAAAATACGGCCCCAAAGAGAAGTACATGGATGTTATAACCATCTTGTGAAAGTTTTGTCTGGTGTAACTGTTTCAACTGATTCCTATGCTCCCATGGGTTTTAAAGACGTTAAAAGAAGAGCAGGAAGCCTCCATTCTGGTGACTCCAGATTGGCCACGCAAGACATGGTACTCCGACATTCTAGGGATGGCCGTGATTCTGCCTTACTGGTTGCCTCTTGATCCAGATCTTCTGGCCCTAGGTCCTCTTCAATGCTACTTTTTAAGTCGTCTGGCTTTCATGTCGTGGCTGCTGAGCTTGTGATCTTTCAGGCCAGGGGTTTTTCGCACAAAGTTCTGCAGACTATGATTAAGGCGAGGAAACCATCATCTTCTGCAAATCCATAGTTGTCACACCTCCAGTTTTACGCTTTCCCGCTTGTTTTCCTTCCGACAAGAGGGTTTAGACAAGGGTCTTCCTCTCTTTTAAGTTCCAGGTTTCTGAAATCTCTTTTTTTTCTTCCAGCGCAAGTTGGCATTAATGAGAGATGTGCAAATGTAGGAACATGTTAAATCCCTTTTTGTACATCCTGTAGAGCCTTGGAATCTTAATATAGTGCTCAGGGCGTTTACGTGGCAGCCCTTTGAGTCTTTGGAATCCATTGATATCCGTTTTGTTGCCTGGAACATGGTGTTTTTATGCAATTTTTTTTTCTTTTTATCTTTTCTGCTTGTCAGGTGTCTGATTTGGGGATGTTATGCTGTAATCTGCATTTTCTGGTGCTGCAGTCTGACAGGGCAGTGTTTCACATTAAAACTCTTTTGTATCAGAGATGGTGTCACTTGAACCAGCAGATTGACATGTCAACATTTTGTCCTAGGTCTCCGACTTTGGGTACGTCTTTGCAACTTCAGGATGTTGTCTGGGCCCTCAGATGCTATGTGTACTGTACTGCTTCAGTCAGTAAGACTAATAACCTCTTCATTCTCTATGATGCGCACATGCGTTGTTGGATGCAGTCTATTGCCAGTTGGATAACATCCACTAGCTAGACCTGTGGCGGTTGGCTTAAAGGCTTATTCAACCAAGACAGTTGAATGGGCTTCTTGAGCAGCGCATCATGGTGCTTTGGCCAAACAGTTGTGCCGGACTGCTGCATGGTTGTCTGTCCACACATTTTCAAAATTCTACAAGTTGCAGGGCTTTGCATCTCAGGATGCTAGCTTTGGACGCAAGGTCTTATGTGCAGCTGTTTCAGATGAATCCCACCACCCTTAGGGGCAGATTTGGCATGTGCCCATGGTTGCAGTGGCCCCCAATGGCAGGAAAAATAAAGGAGGATATTTTACTCATTGTAAAAGTTCATTCTCTGAGCATCTGATTGTGTGGTGTTTGTTGTTGGTGTTCTTCTTGGTATCTGGTTACACCTAGTTAGGCCTTTGTTAAAAACAAAAACAATGATGGCTCCAGATGGGAGGGGCATAGTAGTGGAGGAGCTATCATTCAACAGTTTAGGAATTAAAGTGCCCCATCTCCAAGGCCACCTTCTGTACTCTATGGTTGCAGTGTCCCCCAATGGACTCAGATATCAGATATGCAAAAATCCTCTTTTTGCATTGATATCTACTATTCAGTGAAAATTTTTCTGTAAGTGCTATCCATCCTTTGCTATTTAGGCTACTGATTAGTGTGGTCACACTTTTGTTAGACATTGGCAATTTATATTTTGCACTTAAAATTTTCAAATTGTGTAGATGAAAGCCTTAAGTAGTACTAATAAATGCCAGTGTGCTGCATGCCAGGCTCGTAGGTTTATTATGTATCAAGAAGAGCATAGGAAAAAAATATAAGTTAGCCTCTTTAAAGGGAACCTTGGCACTGCAGTTCAATATCAGGCACCAATTAACAGAAATGAGATTGTAGAACTGGAGAGAATAATGAAAATTTCAGTTGTGACTGAAAAGGAAATGTACAAGGATATGATCAAAAATATTAATGGCTCATACTGACCATTCAGTGGCAGCCTGTTTTAGGTTAAGATTCCCAGAGATCTTGAAGTCATCCTTTGTGGCTGGAGGTAAGTAATCTCCAGCTACGAAAAAAAAGTTCTTTGTTGTAAGAGCCGTGAAACAGAATGCATTCTCACGAGAACCAGTATTGGAATACAGTGAAGAACAATTTAAAAAAAGGATTGGATATTTTCCTAATAAAAAAGAGAATATACAGATTTAATAGCATTAAATGAATACTACCATCAAAATAAAGAACATAACTATTCATATTTAACACACCACTAACTATTGCTCTATTATATCTGTAGAGCAATTTAAAATATATATTCATTTTATAGATCTTTACATTTGATCACTGTTATTTCTGCTTACCTCCCTGCCCACATTTCTTTGTCAGGTTCAGGGCTGCTGTAAAACAATTACAATAGTACCCCAGTGTTTACTTTAGCTTATAGCTATACTTCTGTCAGTGGAAACAATGGATATTAAACAAACTTGCACTGTTTAGAAATGAACACAG
This sequence comes from Mixophyes fleayi, assembly GCF_038048845.1. Lineage (NCBI taxonomy): Eukaryota > Metazoa > Chordata > Amphibia > Anura > Limnodynastidae > Mixophyes > Mixophyes fleayi. The sequence continues at coordinate 248,001,923 of NC_134403.1, read as the reverse complement.
TATGCTCTTTGACACAATGGAATATTTTTTTTTTTTCTAAAAAAAGGGATAGTTATTTACAGGATGGTGGTTTGAGCTTCTCTAAACACATAAAACAGGGTCAAATCTGAGAATTACATGCTGGGAATGAACGATCTGCAACAACAGGAGGAGGACAGTTGCAAGTTGCCTAAGATGCAGCATACTGCTGTCAAGTACATTTTAATAAAATAATACTGTTTTGCACCATAGGTGCAGGTTATTTATAATTTTAAAACCTGAATTATAGTGTAATTTTCCTAACTGTAACACTAAGGTTTGTATGGTTACAGAGCAGGATAGTAATTTGCTACATAATGATTTAGGAACATTGGCCATCTAGTCCATGATATGGCAGATTACATTTACAGTAGATAAATTTAGTGTTATGCATCTAGAACACGGCCATAATTAAATACAATACAATTGGGGAAACCTGAAATTGAAAAGGACTTCATAAAATTAGTTAGTGGGAAGCAGCACACAATTCCAGGCAGCGGCTGCAAAGGCAAATAAAATCCTTTAATGCTATATTACATAAAAATGGAGATAATGTTAAGAAAGACATAGGCGAACGCTTGAGGTTACAGACATAGGCAACCTCACTAATAAAGGGAATGGAAGGGTTAAATTTTAAAGAGAAGTTAGAAGAGTTTGTTTACTTTGGAAAAATTGTGTATTAGAGTTGCAAAGGAGCCCCAATATCTCTTGTGCCCAAATTCACTCAAGCTTTGTTCTCTCCATAATGATATCTGAATACAAAGGTTCTTCAAATTAACTTTTTGGACCAAGGACCATACAGCAAACAGAGATCTTTAAAGTCAAATGGAAAGAAGACTGTCTCACTAGGAGCATTTAAAGGGATTCTTTACTGTGAGGGTTGTGATTAAGCTGTGGAATTTTTTACCAAATGAGGTGATGATGACAAAGTAACGAACAGGATTTAAAATGTATTTGAAGTCTTCTTTCAAGAAGTGCTTTTTTGTGTTTGGAAAATTTTGCTGTGATGCTCAATTTGCAACAATCACTGTTTATTTGTTTTGCCCTCCTCTGGATTAACACAATAAGAATTTATGAAAGGATAAACTTGGTGAATTGTGTTTTTTCCCAAAATTACTATATAACCATGAGATCGGAGGTGTAATGACGTTCCATAAGGAAAGGTCTTTGCACCTAGTAACTACTACCATTAACAGATATCCCTGCTTAGGATTAATTGTGTCAAATGGCAGGCACTTTTCTATGAAGACTGAAGTTTTACTCTATCAATGTTATGGAAAATATTTTTAGCAGTGTGCAGCATATATTGTGATGACACTTTTTATCACATTTTGTTCGACAGATACAATGGACCAAACTGAAAACTCATCCAATTTGTCTGGTAAGCAGACTTTTTTAAAGTGAGTCCTTATATCGTTGCACTAGAGATGCTGGTCAGAGGGATGATTTAAACATTTGTGTGTGTCTGTGCTGGTATTGTCATGCCTACAGATGCTTGATAAAGTGGAGATTGAGATGAAAACATGTGAGGACCCTCGACCTCCCAACGGACCTTCCCCTATAGCACTTGCTGCAGGTCAGAGGTAAGAATTTTAGTTTGATTTTCTTCCACCTCAGCCCCTAATTCCGCACCAGTTTGTTATTGTCAAAATGGTGGGACGTAATTGGTTATACTAGTCTCTCCTCTCTTATGATATACTAGTGAATATGGGTTTGCAGAGAAGGTGGTGGAGGGCATGTTCATAGAGGTCGGCTGTGTCAGTATCAAGATTGAGTCTCACACATTTCGTGCATCGCTACAGCTCTGGCAGCTTCAAGGTTACAGTGTCAGCCCGACTTGGCAACAAAGTGATTTACGCTTCACACGCCTCACCCATCCACAGCGAGGAGAGGTCATTTTATTTTTCAGATATTTTTCACATTCACTAGGCTACACGATAGTTGTGAAATTCCAATGTGTCTCATTGTAACTTATCACTCTTCGTTGTCAGGTTCTCACATTTAAACAGGTGACTTGGCAGACACTTCGCATTGAAGCTGATGCATCAGATAGCTGTGAAGATGCCCCAACTACTCCCTTACGTCTACTTACCAATGGGGGACAATTGAATGTTACACTTAAAAGAAGGGTGAGAAATAACAAACCTAATTTTCTCTTAAATCCTTAGTGACACCAGTCCTACATATATGGTATACTGTGCCATAATATAAACTCAGTGGTTCCAGCCACATGGTCACCTCTACAATAGAATGTTATGCAAAGTGAGACCATATTCATTATGTCACACATGAAAGACTCAGAGGATTTCCTGGCCTTAATTAAAGCTCTTTCAGTTGATAAAAATGGTAGTTCAACATGTCGGATTTAGTTTGACTGCATTTAAAATTAGACTGGCTAAACTATTAATTTGATAGCATATAAGTACAATGTTTGGTACACTACCTCTAAGTAAATACAAAGTCCTTTGCTTTCTCCTTCATCCACTCTGGGGGACACTGCTACCATGGAGTTGTATGATGGTGCATGGAGTTGGCACTTAAATAGTTAACTAAGTTTGCTGCTGACTCCTCCCCTCTGCAACCCCAGATCTCAGTTTTGTTTAAGTACCCAAGGGCTGGTTTCAGCACTGCTCTGCAGTACTTGCTGCTAGATTAGGTTTTTATTATTTTCTTAGTGTTACTGACATGTCAGTGAGGTTAGGAGTGGATTAGTGTTATGCTTTATACTGGTTCACTTAGTTTTTAAATGGAAGATAGTTCAGTTTTTAAAAAAAGAACAAGAAAGAGATAGAAAAGAATTAGGCAGTGACAGCCACTATGTGACTGTCGCTGTATTCTCCCGACGGGTCCGGCGCTGCCTCTGGCATAGAGCGGGGGGACTTCGGGCCATTTTCAGGGAACTGACAAGTCTCCCGCTGAGGCGGAGGGGGGACTTTGTTTCTTTTGCGTTGCAGCCTTTCAATCTGTGCTCAGATTGTGGCCAGATGAAAACCAAGGAGAGCTATAATAAGCAAAAACCTCCAGTGAGCGGGTAGGCTAACCCTCCCCAATGCAAAAGCCTCCAGTGCAGTGAGTATAACGGAGACACTTCCCCTGCTGATTGGTGCACTCCAAAGGCAGGAAAATTCAGCTGGAGTTTACTTCAGACGGACTCCTGACTGAAATAATGGAGAATCCATCTGCTTCCTTGACAATTGCAAGGAAGGCAACTAAGACAATGGTTGGGTCCCCCTTTTTTAATCTGGAGACCCAACGACTCAGACTCTCCAGGGAGACTTGTCAACCTCTGAAATGGTGGCTAGTTCAAGAGCTTCTGATGATGGGCCAATCTCTTGTCCTGTGGTCTTGGATTATAGTGACCACAGATGCCAGTCTGAAGGGCTGGGGAGCTGTTGTTCTCCAGCTTTGTCTCCAGGGTCTCTGGACAGACAAGGAGGCGCTTCAGCCCATAGATGTTCTCAAGCCAAGAGCCATGCTGTTAGGCCCCCCACGGAGCTCAGTCTCTCCTTCAAGAAAAACCAGTTCACCTCCAATCCGTCAATGCCGCTGCAGTGGCATATGTAAGTTGCCAAGGAGGAATAAAAAGCACAGGAGCTATGCAGGTAGCGGAACAGGTCGTCTTGTGGGTGGAGAAATTCATTACAGCGATTTCAGCAGGATTTATTCTCAGCAGGCATGTAATTTTTCCGGGAGAATGGGAAATGCATCCTCAGGTGTTTCAGGAGTTGGTCTGGAAATGGGGCTTGCAGATCTGTATCTGATGGCATCCAGACACAATCACTAGGTTCCAAGATTCTGCGCAAGAACCAGAGTTTTTCTGGCTGTGGTGGTGGAAGTAATGTCCATGAGGTGGGATTCCTGTTTAGGATATCACTTTCCACCAATTCCGATGATCCTGCGGGTTCTAAGGCGAGTACTGTTGGAAGGTCTTCCGGTCATTCTGGTGGCACCGAATTGGCCCAGGTGGCTCTGATTCACCAACATCTTGCTTCCAGTGGAAGGGTCAGGCTGGGCTCTTCCTCTCAGGCCTGATCTTCTCAGTTAAGAATCATTAACACCATCCAGCCTTACTTTCGTCTGGCTTTAATGACGTGGCTGTTGAAGCCGACCTCTGGCAGTCAAAGAGGTTCTCTTACAGGGTAGTGGAGACCCTCATAAAGGCTCAAGCTGGTATCAACCAAGATCTATCACAAGGTGTGGAGGATCTATGTACAGTAGTGCGAGAAGAAGTGTCATAATCCTGCCTCTTTCAGATTAGCCGTTTTCTGGCCTTTCTTCAGGATGGGTTAGAAACGGGACTAAGACTGAGTTCTTTGAAAGTCCAGGTCTCTGCGATTTCTATTTTCTTTCAGCTCTGGCTGGATTTCCTCCCTGACGTTTGTACTTTCCTTCAGGGAGTGATTCATGTTCAGCCTCCCAATGTTCCTCCGTTGGCCCCATGGGATTTGAACCTGGTTATTGAGGTTCTTCAGCTCCCTCCATTCGAACCCCTAGAGTCGGCTGATCTGCGTCTCTTGACGTGGAAGGTGGTGTTTTTGCTGGTCATTGCATCTGCTCAACGTGTGTCGGAGCATGGAGCTTTGTCCTGTATTGTTCCTTATCTGGTGTTCTATGAGGATAACATGGTTCATAGGACTGTACCTACTTTCTTGCCTAGGGTCGTTCGCCCTCTAGAGAAGGGATTACTCCTTCTGAGCCTTCTTCCTATGTTAGTCTGGACGTTGTCCGTGTTAAAGTGAACAGCACTTCTGCTGGTTGCAGGTTTGACTCTTTTTGTTCTTTACGATTCTCATAGGAGAGGTTGGCCGGCCACCAAACAGACCATTGCTCGTCGGATTAGGTCTATGATTAAGCTTGCTTATGTGTGTAGAAATCGGCCTGTGTCTCAGGTTCTCACGGCGCGGTGGGGGCTTCCTGGGCTACTCGCCATGGGGCATCTGCAGAGCAGCTGTGTAGGGCGACGACCGGGTCCTCAGTTCATACCTTTACAAGGTGTTTGCCAGTTTAACATTTTTGCGTCTGTGTACGCCAGTTTCGGCCTTTTGCAGGCTGATAGACCAGAGCCCACAGAGTGGATGAAGGAGAAAAGATTTTTGTACTTAAGTTAAATCTTTTTCTCTGATTCCATCTGGGGGACACTGCGTTCGTTCCCTTTTGCTGTTCTACGGTTAGTTGCGTTTTTGAGCCCTTTTCTTGGGACTGTAGTATTACTGGGACTGTAGTATTACTGAGGTCTGTGGCGTTGCAGAAGGGAGGAGTCAGCAGCAGACTTAGTTGTTAACTATTTAAGTGCCAAATCCATGTATCGTCGTACAACCCCATGGTAGCAGTGTCCCCCAGATATATTCCGAAAAAGAGATTTAAAGTAAGTACTAAAATCTTCTTTTCTAATTTGCCTTTGTCATTTTTTTCAGATTAAGGACTGTTTGGTGCTGTCCTCCAAGCTGTCATTTTCATTAGATGAGCTGCTTTGGGTCCTCACGGACTCTCAGCTACGGGCATTGCTTTCGTACACAAAATCCTTAAGTGAAGCTGTCCAGAAATCAGTTAGACAGAGAAAGGATATCAGAGTGGGGCAGGTAATGGTTAATATTCTTTTGTTGAACTATTTATTTTATTATACTAATATTTATATCAGAACATACATTAAAATATTATTTTCCTCGACAGATCTCTTCTCCCACTGCTCCTGCTCCTCCACCATGGTCTCTGTCCCCTTCCCATTCTACTTCCTCTAGTATAGGTCAGTATTTTGACAAGTTTGATGTGAAAGAGACCTCTTATCATCTACACATCTCAAGGCTGGAAATACATGTGTGTGATGAATGCCAAACAAGGAGTACAGGTACAAATATTTAAAGGAGGTTAATATATGCGACCAGAGCAAACGTGCTACAACTAGAGTTTCATGCTATATAAAATGACACAAAAAAATGCTTGTTTCTTCGACTACTTGGCACAAATATTTCTATTATAAGGGGGGGTAGTATTCAATTCCCCTTTTTGGTCTAAAGAAAAATGTGGATTGCGCACTATTAGTGTTACTATGTGCATTATAATATTGTGCATTATTACCGTTACTACGGTAATCTCAACGCTGAATTCTACTCGCAGCGATGTGAGCCGCAAGCAAAAATCTGCATCAAAATTGCCGTAGTAACAGACAAGTACATTGTGTAATGATTAGCACTACAGTAGTCGAGACTGCAACTTTTATTGATTCAGTTGTAATCCAATAAAAAATGTTACTGTCTATTTATACAACTTAACATTGTTATGCTGTTTTGTAGGAAAATCTTCTTTGAGAATTTGCTAAGGTGTCTAAGGGATTCTAGTACCTGATTAAATGGGCAAGGCACCATTACTATTACTTATCGCTATGCCACCATGCAGTTCTCTACTCTGTAGTTGTGTCTCATGAAGGGAGTTGTGTGAAGCCAAGTCCACCATATAGCCACAAGCCATATTTGTACAATCCAAGTCTCCACTGCCCCTCAACAGAAGTTAGTGGCAAAAGTACTGCTGTTACTATGGTGGCTAAGATAAGAGTGGGAACCACTCTGTGCTGCCACTTCCCTCCCCCAAATTTTTCTGTTGGGCCTGGCGATGTAGTGTCCAATTGCCAGCAAAAATAGTTCACTGACTTGACAATTGGCAGTGAATCACTATTACAAGTATTGTAACTTTGTTTAAAGGCAGGAGAGATATAAATCTGGACTCACTGAAATAAATGGAAGAAAATAATATGAAGCAATATCAAAACAAAACCCTAAGCATATAACTAAAAATAATGGTTCCTATCTCCCCAATTCCTTCCCTAGCTGTGTCACCCGTTCTGGTGTGACTCATGCATTTTGCATGGGTGTGACTTGCAAAATGGATGTGGCACTGAACCTCCCCAAAAATGCATCAGTATCCACATTTTTATCTGGCCCATGCCCCATTACTCTTGTTCTAAAGATTATTGCAGGTATAACTGAAGTGAGTACTTTTTTCTGGTTCCTGTAACTGTGTCAAACATTGAATAAAGTACACAACATTTGATATCCCTCCTTGCAGGAGGATAAGCTGCCAAATTTTGGGGTGAACTTTGAAGGCTGTAAATATAACTATGGGAAGAAATCATAGAGAAGTGTACTTAAGATATGTATTTGTGTTTTCTACCTCCAATAAACAAATATATAAATAATAAATAAAAAAACGACATTTGTTTTAGATATATAAAAAATAGCTATCGCCACAAAGCCTTGCTTGTGTTGCCAAAACAACATAAATGTATGTGGTTAGACTTAAATAAATATAAATAAATTAAAAGTCACTTTGCAAAAATTGAAATTTGGTCTGGTCAAAAAGGGGCAAAAATTATTTTGTTTTCAAGTGATTAAACATTACTGCAATTTTTCTCTTTTGTTTTCACTGTTGTGATTTGGAGTCTGGTGTTAAAAATGAACTTTGTCACACTTTTTTGTCTCTCTACATTTAGTATCCGGAGGAGCAATCCAGATGACTTTCCGCAGAATCACTTTGGACTATTATCCTTCCCACTGGGCAGGTATGAGGCGGGGTTCTACAATGTAGCATGTGATGTTCTGCTTAACTGTACAGAGCATGCACAAATAAGTGCATACATAAATACGTATGAAGCTCGTTGTTGACTGATTAGATCCCTTCAATAGTAGCAAACAATTTACTACATTTTTCTGTAGTTCTTCTGCTCTGCCAGAAGCAGTATGGTCTGTTTTGACAATTAATAGATAAATCCCCTGCACACTCCAACCCTACCTATTACACCTGAAATTACAAGTGATAGCTATTGATACTTTCCTTTTTGTTTTCAGAAAATGCAGGTTGAAGGAACTTACACATGGTCACTTTTACATGCATATACTATATTCTTACATTGAAGCTTCATGATTGCTTATGTTCTGCTTATAGACCATAACCAGTGTGATCAATTTATTATTTAAAACTATGATTATTTACTTAATGTTGTGTTTTTTGTTAAATCCTTTTATATTGATTTAAATTTAAGATAGCCCCATGAATTGTAATGAACTTTATATGATTTACATATTCAATTTGATTTCAGTTGTGCTGGTGGAAGACAAAACTCCTAAAATAGCATATTCAAATTTGCAATAAAAGAAGGAAAATTCATTTCTGATTCTATGTATGAAATATTTGTCTATGTATATAATAACTGTCTTGTGTCAAGAGTGAATTATCCTTAATATCATGATCATTTGTTTATTTGTAAGTCAGCAACTGAATGCGGTAAAGATGTGAGATAAAGGATTGAGAGGCTCATGAGAGCTTAGTCTAGAGGGAGAGGGCAATGTTGAAACAATAGGAGCTAGAAGGACTCAGATTGGACATAGGACTGGAGCTGGTAGAACATGCAGAGGGGAATAGTCCAAAGGAATAATATCACGTGGGGGATTGGATACTCCATAGTGAAGAGGTGGGTTTTGAGAGTGCAGTTGAAGTTTGGGGATAGTCTGGACTAGCAGGGCATGGAGTTCCATAAGTGGAGAGCAGCAAGGGAGAAGTCTTGCAGCTGGATGTAAGAAATGGTTACCAGAGAGCAGAAGAGGTGTAGATCAAAGGCAGATCGAAGAAGGCGAGAGGGAGTTGTTGAGGTTTTTTTAAGGGGAATAACTTGAATTCTGGAGGAAATTGGGAGCCAGTGCTTGGTACTGCAGAGGAAGGGGAGCACTCAAGAGAAGAAGTTCAATCTCACCACAGCATTAAGGAAAAATTGGTGAGGGGAAGACCAGCTAGTAGGCAGCTGCATTAGTCAAGGGTTTTGAGTGAGAAGGACACATTGTGGCAATGAAGGAAGAAGCTACAAGACTGCAAAAGGGACTGGATGTAGGGAATGAAGCTGAGGGTGGAGTCAAGGATGAGGAACAGGGAAGTGTGGGGATGTCGATCCATGAGGGAGACTAGAGGAGGGGTAGTGTAACTAGGAAGGGGGGGAAGATAATGAGCTCTGTTTTGAAAAGGTTGAAGTTTAGGTAGTGTTCAGACATCCATGCGAAGATATCAGAGACAACGGATAACAGAGAAGTAGAAAGTTCATGGGAGGAGAAGTAGCTTTTCTTTGTAGGTTGCATAGAGGTGATAGTGGAGGGAATATGTGTCAGTTGAAGAGACACTGAATGAGTGAAAGGTAGAAGGTAAACCAGGAGGGAACAGTGCTGTGAAGGATGTCGAGGAGAATAGTTTGGTCAACTGATTTCGAAAGCAGCAGAGAGGTCAAAAAGGATGAGTATGGACCCGTTGTCACTTTTTAGCAAGGGCCGTGTCGGTGGAGGCTAATTGCAGAGGGATCGAGAAAAGTGTGAGCAGAAAGAAAGTGGGTCAGGTGGTTGTACACTAGTAGTGAATGGGGCAGTAAATGGAGAAAAGGGTAGGGTCAATAGATGGTTTTTTTTAAGAATAATCGAGATGCGCGCATGTTTGAAGATGGAAGGAAAAGTGCCAGTGGAGAGGGACAGTTTAAAGAGGCAAGCATTTGGGGGGAGAGTGTGGAGAGGGGGAGGGGGGGGATTAGGGAGTTGGGAGAGAACAGAGTCAAGTGGACGGGTTGAAGGGGAATGGAGAAGTATGAAGACCTCTATTTCAGTAACAGAGAAAGAATTGAGGGGGGGCAAATAGAGAAGTTGGGTGTAAGGTGATGGATCTGGCAAGAGGAATTTTCGTGACAGTTTGTGTCGATTTTGCCTTTGAAGTAGGCCCATTCATCAGTGAGGGATGAGGTGGTGGGGGTGGGCAGAGAAGCAAGGTGACGTGGCAAAGAGGAGATGGATGTTGGTCGACTGGGTGTATATTAGGGATCTGAAGCAGGTTTGCTTGACAAAATAGACAGAAGCATATTAAGACAGTTTAAATTTGTAATGGAGGAACTTTGAGTTTGGAGCTAGACTTGTCATTGGTGCACTGTTGTATGAGAGAACTTTTGCAGATGGAGGATCTATTTTTGAGTGCCAGGGTTGGGGTTTTGGAGTACTGGGCTACGGTGAGTGTAGTGTTGTAGAATTAGATTGCAGCATTAGAGCACGAAAGGGTAGAAATAGTAGAGGAGTGGTTCAAGTAAGGCTGTGAAGAGGATTGAGTCAAGGCCATGTAGGTGACTTGATTTCGGTGCAGGAGGAAAGGTGATGAAGGAGTGATAGTCAGAGAGCAGGCATACAGAGCTTGAGAAGCTGGAGATGACAAAGAGATAGGCAGAACACCAGGTCTAGGGAGTGTTCATCACAATGGATGGGAGATTTTTCCCCTGGGAGAGAATAAAGGAGGAAGTATGCGTTAGGAGTTTAGAGGTGGCAGTGCTAGTAGAGTTGTCGATGTTGAAATCCCCTAGAATAAGAGTGGTTAGGTAGTGGAAATGGAAGTAAAAAAGCCAGGCAGCAACATTGTTAAGGAATTGGGAAACTGGGCATGGGGGTCGATAGATGGCGGCCACAAAGAGTTGGTGTGGAGAGAAGAGACATATGGTATGCACTTCAAAGGAGGAGAAGGAGAGGTATGGCTCTGGGTGATGATATTGAAGGTGCAACCGGGGGACAGTAGAAAGCCTACTCCACCAACTTGTTTGTCACCTGGTTAAGGATTGTGAGAGAAGGAGAGACCTCATAGGAGAGATTTGCAGGGAAGCAATGTCAGAAAGAGGGCCAGGTTTCAAAAAGTCAAGGAGACTTTAAGAGTGAGAAAGGAAAAGGTTGTGAATAAGTGCAAATGGGGAAACTTTTTAGTTTTCTAATTTTTTATTATTATTATTATTTTGATATGTGTATTTTTTTTCAAATTACAAAATGCTTAGGGTTTTGTTATGATGTTGGGAGTGTGTTTCCAATATTGTCTGATAAACCGTATGTATTCTGGATGCTGTTCCAGATGAAATATAGTAAATAGACTAATTTGTCTTTCCCCTTCCAGGGCAGAGCTGCACACATTGGAATCGTTTTACATCTGCAATGGGCACATGTGAGCAGTGGCTACAAGAACTTGCAGAAGAAAGACAGACAAAAGAGGATTTGGATAACAGCATGTTGGGGAAAATGTCTCCAACAAACCATGAGCAGAGTAACTTTCATCCTCCTTTCTACCTCAATAAGACACATCATACATATTTAATATCTTTTATTACTACATTACTTACCTTTCCACTCTTTTTTTTTTTTTTTTTCATACAATGATTGTATAACTCAACATGTGTTGGTATTTCACACATTTTCTTCTTTTTCCCATTCTCCATATTTCATATGAATAATTTAGTTAATTTTGTCATCAGGCAGTGCAAGACCATCTTCTTCACTCTACTTGCGGTCTGTGCTCATTAGAGTAGACGACATGGACATTAATCAGGTAGGAAGATAGAAGAAGACATCAATGGCTAGTTTGTTACTCTGTACTGGCTTGTATACGACCTCACTTCACCTCTTACAGGTATCCTCATCTGGAAAAACGCCTCAGAGACCACCTATTGTTTCATGTCACCGTGTTCCTAGTGCTTGCTCTGCTGTCCACATTCAGTACCTTGAATATTACCGTCTTCCTGGAGAAAGTTTTCCAGGTAACACAGGGATACTGTAACCAATGTCACCCTCCTATTAGTATTATTTGTTTAGTATCCTCATTCTTTATCACATGTCCTCATTAATTTTCTCTTTCTGCAGTGCCTTCTCCTGCTCTGTATATCCAACTCCATGGCTTGCTGCTATACCTTGCTGCCCAGTCCATTTTGTGGTTGAATTTCTTTATACTAGATCTATCTCAGCACCTACAGCAGTTTGCAGCTGTGAATACCACAGTAACTGATGGAGCAAGAGAGTATAGAGATGTACGATTGGATGGATTCAACCTTAAGGTTTGTCTTTTCTTATTGTTTAATCAACTGTGTCTCCACATGTCAATGCTTGCTTTTTATCTCTTAGCATGCATTAACTTGTTTTTCCTCTTCCCAGTGTCTGACCACCTGGCATATATTATTCCTTTATTGTCTTTCCTACTGCTTTCAAATTTTCAATCTGTTGATTTGCATCTTGCACTCATCTTTTATTTTTGTTTTTTTTCCCTTTTATAGATCAAATTCCCTTTGCCGCCTCCTTCCTATAGTCCACCTGAACGCCCCTCTTCAATATGTGCCCATCTTTCCTCAGTTTCCCTCACAAACACACGCCAGGCTCCAGGCTCAACTCTTGACCTTCTCCAAAACACTTTTAGGTCCTTTGCTGCACATGCAGATTTTCATTGCCCTCCAGGGCCTTTGCATCCAGTATTTCTTTCTCATGTGTATCCTTCCTCTGATCCACCATCAACATCCTTATGGAGTTTACACAGCCCTGGCCTATCATGCCATTTTGAGGGCGGGCTTCCTAAACACCAGATACTACTACACCCTATGCCATTTACTGCATGGGCTTGTCTTTTAATCCCTGAACGAAAGTTGCAGGTTATGTTCAGTGTGCAAGATATTGTACAGTTGCAGATGAACCACTACCATTTTCTTACTTTACTGCGCTTCCAGGAGCAGCTGCAGGCTTTGCTTGAAGGGTTGCAAAAACTGGAAAATTCACTGTCACCTCCCTGCCCTACTACAGTCTGTGTTGGTCTGTTGATGCCAGTTGTTACTATTTCTCTTCTACTCCCTGCTTCCACCTTCCCTGATTCCCCCGTTCTCCCAGAGGACTTGGACAGAACCAGTCTTATTGGATCTGAATTGGCAGAAGGGGACATGGGTGATGAAAAGAGAAGGAGCAAGGCAAATCCAACTAAGAAGAATGATATTTTGGATACATTTCTTGGGCTGGAGACAGGACAAGAGACTCAAGTGGAATGTGCTGTACAGCAAGGGAAACCTTCCCAGCTATGTCAACAGAACAATACAGAGCAAGTAGAAGAACTGACACAAGACAGTCTGCATAAGAAGGTGGTGGCTCATGATGCAGTGCAGGCAAAGGAGATTTCTGTAGACATTTTATTGGGAAAGGAGTTTGCACGTGACACTTTGCTTAGCACATTGGGTCTGACACGTGAGACTTTTAGCCTTGGGAAGGAAAGAATGCAGCGCTTCCTGAGTGATGCAAAAAACAAGTGTGTGATACTTTTACCTAAATATATTTCACTATACTTTTTGGCTTTCTCTCAATTATGTCATTTTCCTTCCACTAGTCTCTTCTTTCTGATTCCCTTCTCTTTATTCTTTCTTTTCATTATTCATTTGCTATAATCTTTTAACCTTATTTCTCTTTCATCCATCTGGGGGACACTCCTTAACCATGGGGTTGAGTCGGGGGGAGGAGTCTGGCACCCAAAGAGTTAACTTTTTTCAGCTGACAGCATATCACCCCCGCCAATTCCCACATACCTCAGTTTGAATTGGGTGCCCTTGGAAGAAGGTTGCACCTGAAGAGCTCCAAGAGAGACAGTGAACAGGGTTCACTGGTTATAGGTTTTTTTCCTTTTCTTTTGCAGTTTTTTTCTTTTGACAGTGACGAGAGGCTCCGTGTAAACGGAGCTGACTCGTGGGAGAAGCGCCTGTCGGGGGGGCGGCCCTGCTGACAGAGAGGTAAGAAGCGCTTCTCACAGCGGGAAGCAGTCGGCAAGAGACTCTCCCCGCTGATGTAGGACGGGCGCTGCCATTAGGCAGAGAGCGCCTTTACTGCTGAGGTTCCCCGGAATCCAGCTGGAGTATACCAAGTTCCTCCTCCCATGGGGATGGCAGTGAATTCTTGAGGATGGCGCGCTTTGAGTAGCGCTAGCGGGGAACACATTCTAACAGGTTTTCCCCTAATATAAGAGAAAGGGCAAAACAGTTAAGGTAAACAACACAGAAGGAGAGCCAGTGGAAGGGGAATGTGTTTGAGGAACACCGCTTCCCCCCTCCCCTGTTTAGTGAGCACGTGGAAGATCCCTTTTTTGGCGCCAAAGTTCAAAAGGAGGACAGGTGCAGCAGTCATTTGAAGAGAAGTGCACTGTTGACACATATCTTCCACACTAAGTATCACTTTGTTTCTTCTGTATATGCATGTGTATTATAAGACTGAGGTGTTGAGAGAACTGTGTTTAAGGAAAACTATAAAGTTCTCCAAACCTGTCTTATTTAATCAGAAATACTATGATATGTTAAATAACCTACTCTGTATTTTCTGATAAAGGTTGTAGAAGTGTTTGGGCGTGCCAAACATATTGTCTGTTCCAAATGTATTGCTAAATGGGCCCAGGTGTTCTGTGCTAATTGCAGTCATTACTGAAAAACCTGCTGCAGCCTTTCAGCTTGACTAAAAAAATTATACCTTATACTCTCTATATAGAGGAAAAGGAACAGAAATACTATCTTTTGACTGGTTCATAGATAAATATGTACCTGTATTTTACGGTGTGGTAGCAAAATGGAGAAAGATAAAGCAACAGGATTTCACCTAAGTAGATTGGGCAAATCGCTGTTAGCAGAGACACAGAAGGAGATTCCAGTGGTAGGGTAATGTGTTGAGAAACACCTCTCCCCCCCCCCCCCCGCTGAGTGAGCACGTGGAAGATCCCTTTTTGGGGCCAAGCTTCAAAAGGAGGACAGTTGCAGCAGTCATTTGAAGAGAAGTGCACTGTTGACACATATCTTCCCCGCTGAGTATCACTTTTATTTTCTTCTGTGTGTATGTGTGTGCATGTGTAGACATGTATATTATAAGACAATGATGTGTTGAGAGAACTGTTGTTTATGAGAAAACTATAAAGTTCTCCAAGCCTGTCTTATTTAAATCAGAAATACTATCATATGTTAATATAACCTAATCTGTATTTTCTGATAAATTGGAGAAGTGTTTGTGAATTTTGAAACGTGATTTAGTTTTTCTTATCTTGTGATGGCAGATAAAAGCAAAACAACATGTACCAAACAGAATGTCTGTTCAAAATGTAATGTTAAACTAACAAGTGAACAGCTGGATCAGGGGGGGCTCTGTGCAGCCTGCACTGTGGCTCCTGTGAAACAGCCTATAGACACCGCCACCATAACGGTAGATCCTCCTGAGTGGGCGGCTGCCTTAACACAGGGAGTTAATACCCTTGTAAATCTGTTATCTAAACCAGTTGAGATCCCAGCTACATCTGTGGTTTCTCAGGGTATAACAGTAGGAATGACAGATGAGTCATTTTCCCCAGGGGTCGGTGTATTTCCCTCCCCAGCCCTCCCAGGGGTTTCCCAGATGGGAGAGGTGGGTTGGTCAGCGGTGGCTAAAAGCCTGGACCGGCTTACCCATCTACTGGAGAACCCCAGACACAAGCGTAGTGTTAAAAGACTTAGACAAACAGCTAAAGCGCTGTGGTCAGTGTCACACTCTGAGAGTTCCTCAGAGGAGGAGGGGGAATTGTTGGACGATTCAGATGTGTCCATTATAGAGTCAGAAGGAAACTCTAGGCACCAGGGTATGGACGATCTGGTAAGAGCAGTTCGTCAGACCCTGGGGTTTGCTGAAGTAGAGGAGACGAAGTCTTTGGACCGCTCCCTCTTTAAGAAGGCTTCTAAGCAGGTGGTCAGGTTCCCTCCCTCAGTTGAGTTGAGGGATATTGTAGAGGCCTCTTGGAAATATCCAGATAAAAGGTTCTCTATGCCAAGGAAGTTTGGCGTATTGTATCCCCTTCAGGAGGAGGATATGACCCGTTGGGAACAGGTTGCAAAGGTAGATACACCTGTGGCGAGATTGGTTTGTCAGACTACACTACCTGTACCCGGGTCAGCGACCTTACAGGACGCGACTGGCAAGAAATTAGAATCCCTGCTGAAGTCAATCTTCTCGGCCGCCGGTACTAGCCTCAGGCCAGCATTGTCCTCTACCTGGGTAGCTAGGGCTATGGAAGTCTGGGCAGGGCAGTTAGAGTCTGCCTTGCAGGATTCAGATTTACTGCCTCTGGCCATGCAGCTAAGGGAGGCAGCAGGCTATGTATATGAAGCGGCCCATAATTCGGCCTCTATAGCTTTGTCTATTTCAGCTACAGCTGTAGTAGCTAGAAGGGCGTTATGGTTAAGGGCTTGGAATGCGGATTCAGCGTATAAAAGATCATTACAATCCATCCCATATACGGGTGGGATGTTATTTGGTCCAGAATTAGACTCTTTTTTTTTTACAGACTTCAGGGGGCAAGAAGACGTCCTTGCCTGAAAATACTCCAAGACCTAGGGCTAGGCCTAGGTTTAGTTCTTTCAGACAGCCTCCTTACGGGGGCGGGTCTGGCAGAGGCCAGACTACCGATCCAGGGGCCGTGGAATCCAGGAGACAGTCCCGTAGGGGAAGGTCATCCTTTGCCCCTGTGGCGCGGAGAGCTTCTTCCGCCAAGCTGCCGGATAGACCAGCGGCATGACTACCACCCACCTCTGATTCCAGAGGGTGGGGTGGGAGGACGGCTGCTTGGGTTTGCCCGGCAGCAGACAGGGTCCTCGGTAGACGAGTATGTCCAGAATATCGTGATAGAATTCATGGGACCAGCTCACCTCAGGTTTTGGAAAAAATTACCTCGCTGGCTTCTGTCAAATCAGAAAGAGCTCAGGGCTGTCGATTTGCTTCGTTCAGACGAAGCTATACAGGCTTAGAATTTCCAGTAAGGAAAAAGGTTTTAGTCACACCCATTCAGGGTGCTAAGGCTAGACGAGTTGTTCAGCCTATGACCGAACTTCTAGAGTCTGAAAGGGTCACAGAGAATCCCTTGTCTAAGAATGAGTTTCTTGAGACTAGTGAGGGACTTGGTACGCAGCAGAAGGTTGTCTCCACAGGACAAGTTGAGGTCCTAGATGGAGTGGACAGGCAGGATCCTGTTAGACAAGAGGCTGTCAGTAGCCAGGTCTTTGAATCTGCTGGGAAAGATGGTGACATCTTTCGCGACCTTACTGTTAGGAACTCCCAAGCCAGTACAGTGAAACTCGGGGACTACTCTGAAGGCCCGGTGTTCGCTGGAGCCCCTAGTGGTGGGGACAGACTGGGCTGCGGGCCGACCGAGGGTCGAGTAATGTATACTGACTTAAAGGAGTACCCAGGAGTGGAGTGATTGGCGGGCTGTAGTTAAGAAGGATCCTAGGTCAAAGGGTCACAAGCACAGATGCAATATCCAGAGACAAGCGAAGGGTCAGACGCACAGGCAAAGAAGCAAAATCCGAAATCCAGGCAAAAAGGTCGAGGTCAGAAGAGAAGGGTCACAGGTCCAAGAACAAGCAGGGGTCAAAACACGGGTAGTCAAATCCAAGGTAGCAAGAACCAAACAGATAGCACAAGCAGGCAGCAGGACTGAGGACAGAACGCTATAACCGGCAGTGAGGCTGCAGACCTCACTGCCTTAAATGTACAGGTGAGCCAATCAGAGTCTAGCTCTGCAAATACTCCCAGGAGCTAGTTGACTGAATTAATTACAGCCTAATAGCCAGCAGGCTATTAGATCCCTCTGCGCACGCGCCCGGCTGTCCCCTGTTGCCGGGACGCGGCGCTACACTGCTGGGCGTCCGGCCGTTGCCTCAGCAACGGTCGGGAGTTAGAGGGAAGTGACGTCCCAGTCGTCATGGTGACGGCCGGGACGCTGGGGCAGGCAGGAAGCGAGCCGCGGCGGCTGTGAGTACCGCCACGGCTTGTGACACTTACCCTGGGCAGGGTCCCATCCCAGAGGAGCATTCCCGTGCTCGAGGTACCAGTAGAGGAGGTAGGTCCTCAGCTGCTGGTTGCTGGACAAGAACCAAACAGAAGAACAAAGACAAATAAATATTTGGACGTAGTGAGGGCATTACGTATATATGTTAAGAGATCTGCAAAGATACGTAAGACAGAGTCTCTATTTGTGTTGTTTGACTTTTCCAAACGGGGATGGCCAGCATCTAAGCAAACTATTGCCAGATGGCTTACCCTGACAATCATCGAGGCTTATGTCCAAAGTATTAATCTCCCTGTGCCGAAACATATTGTTGCCCATTCTACCCGGTCGGTTGGGGCGTCTTGGGCGGCTCGTAGTGGAGCCACGGCGGACCAGCTGTGCAGAGCAGCCACCTGGTCCTCGGTCCATACCTTTACGAAATTCTACCAATTTAATATATTTGCGTCTGGGGACGCCTCCTTTGGCCGTAGTGTTCTACGTGCAAGGAGATCAGAGCGGTCCCACCCTTCAGAGGGATTGCTTTTGTAAGTCCCCATGGTTAAGGAGTGTCCCCCAGATGGATGAAAGAGAAAACGGGATTTATACTTAAGATAAATCTTTTTCTCTGAGTCCATCTGGGGGACACTCCGATCCCCCCCGTCTTTTCGTTGTTTTGTCTCCACTCCCCCCTCTGTTGAGTGGTGTGTCTTGGTTGATTGGCCTATCTTCCTAATGGCTTTTGTAATCAAACTGAGGTATGTGGGAATTAGCGGGGGTGATATGCTGTCAGCTGAAAAAAGTTAACTCTTTGGGTGCCAGACTCCTCCCCCCGACTCAACCCCATGGTTAAGGAGTGTCCCCCAGATGGACTCAGAGAAAAAGATTTATCGTAAGTATAAATCCCGTTTTTTACAGTGTATGAAATGTATGTGTGTGTTTTATTTCAGAGACTTTGATGTTTCACACAATCGAATAAGTTCACCGCTCTCTCGTACACAGTCTCTTGATACTGTCTCAGTAGAGGGCTTGGATTTGTTGTCTCTTGACAGTGAAAGTACAGAGAATTTCATACTGAAATTGGATGCAGGTAAATTGATTGACCGTGATTACTTTCCTTAAGTGGAATACATTATTCATATAGGAAGCTAGGATTTAAACTTAGAGACTCTGCGGGTGTGTTTCTATTGCTTTATTAAACCGTTTTGAAATAGATAACACTATAGACAATTTGTTATATTGTTTTTAAATTGTGCATGAATTGTAATGGTTTTATGTCCATTTGTCTTTTTTGTCGTTCTGATGTCTGATACACATTGAATATGAAAAATATAGAATATAAGAACAGAAGACACAAATAAAGCATTAAGAAGCACTTTTAAATATGGCTGAAAAACATATTTAATTTAGCTCTATCTTTACTTATGTTTTTAACACTGTAAAACACATTAGATATGCCTGTGTGCCAATAGCTATAACAATGTGTAAATCTTTAATAAATAATTACAACTTTAGAAAGGCAGACATTATACATAATAGCTTCACTATATTAGCTGATATGTATAAGAACAAATCCTTTATTCTTATTGTCATTATCCTTGTAGATAAGGCCTACATATTCTTATCTTTGTAGAATCAGGGAAACAATATGAAGATATA
This sequence comes from Mixophyes fleayi, assembly GCF_038048845.1. Lineage (NCBI taxonomy): Eukaryota > Metazoa > Chordata > Amphibia > Anura > Limnodynastidae > Mixophyes > Mixophyes fleayi. The sequence continues at coordinate 247,982,636 of NC_134403.1, read as the reverse complement.
ATGACTAACAATAACATAACAAACAAATCCACAAGAAGATGAGATGGTTCTGTCTGTTAGAGCTTACAATTTATGAGGTGCGGAAATGAAACTTAAGTAACTGGATGGGTTTGTGGAAGCACAGATATAAAGTACACATAAAATCATATATTGATGGAAGATATAAATAGGGCAGTAGCATGTACTGCTGAATGTTGTGAAGGGTGGGTATAGGTGATGTGGTTACAAATGAGTTTAATAGATCTAATGACAGGATACCTAAGGAATTTAATAAGCTTCCCTAAAAAATGTGAAGAGTACTTTGAATGGTAGGTGTTATTTTTAGGGCTTTCCAGGCATTAGTTGCAGTATATAACTTCATGGAAGGATGATAAGTGTTAAGTATTTGAAATAAAGGAGAGTCTGGATTAGGTTGTAGAGAGAAACTAGATATTCAATATTAAAGGGTGCATCATCGTTGGTGGACTATGTGAATCAAAAAAAAAATAATTGTAATGTGGAAACCAGTAACCTGTGCATTGTTTGGCAATGAGTATCTGCATTAGTAATGGAAATCAGTCTGGCAGCTGCATTTAGCTTCTGTTAAATTTTTGCCAGTTTGGTTAGTGCAAAGCCAAATTGTGGTGTTAGAATAGATGAGAAATAACGAGAGCATGAATTAACATGAAGTAGTGTCATTAATGAGGTACAGATTGGGAATGATGTGATTTTTCAAGGGATTGAACGTGGCGGGAGTGAATAATAAAATCTAATCTCAAGACAAAGACTTGGGACTGCTGTCACACACATTGTGTTCCCTACTTCCATTAACATCCCACATGAAATCTATTAGATTGATCTTAAACACATTATTATTGGACACATGGGGGAATTCAGTTGGCCGCGTTACTGTACAAAGTAACGTCTCAATCTTCATCTTCAGGTAACCAAATTTCGTATGGAATTGGTTTGCTCAGTGATCAACAGATTGGAACCTCTGGAGTTTCTGGCGTCTATAGACATTCCTGCATGTTTCTATTTCGGAGAGACATCAGTCTCTGCTTCGTTTCACGCTAGGGAGTTCTCATTTTCAATTTCGGCTCTTCCCTTCAGTCTTTCCACCACACCCAGAGTATTTACGAAGATTATGGGCGTTATGGCGGCAAGATTACGGGCCCAGGGAGTAAATGTAGTTCCATATCTGGACGATTTACTCATCAAGGCTTCCTAGTGCTTGCTCCTGTTTCAACATCTGGCTCTGTCCCTTCATTTCTGGAACGGCACGGGTGGATAATCAGTTATCCGAAATCTCTCAACTGGAACCATCCCAAAGGATGGTGTTCTTGGGACTTTTGATGGACACGGTCCTTTAGAGGGTCTTTCTACCGGGGCAGAAAGTTTGCTCAGTTCTGAACTCTGTTCAGCTGCTCCTTGTTTATCCGCTCCCTTCCATGAAGTTGGGCATGCGGGTTATGGGATTGATGGTGTCAGCATTTCGAAACTCTCCACTACGGTCAGTTCCACTCACTTTCGAGTGGAATCTCTTGGTCAGTGGTCGGGATCTCCTCTTCATCTGGAGCCTCAATGGATTCACCTTTCCAGAACTGCTCGTAATTACCTGGGTTGGTGGCTCATTCAGGATCATCTGATGGTGGACAGGTCCTTTGCTCCAGTGGACTGGGTCCTAGTGACTATGGATGCCAGTCTGCGAGGCTGGGGAGCGGTGTTTTTCCACCTCCGTCTGCAGGGGCTCTGGACCAACAGGGAGGCTCTTCTGCCGATAAACATTCTCGAACTACGAGCCTTGTTACTAGCTCTTCATGGAGCATAATCCTTCCTTCAAGGAAAGTCTGTTCGTCTGCAGTCAGACAGCGGTAGCATACGTAAATCATCAGGGAGGAACAAAAAGCACAATAGCAATGCAGGTGGCGGAGCAGATCTTGTCTTGGGCGGAAACCTGGGTCCCAACGATATCCGCAGTTTTCATTCCGGCAGTAGACAACTGGGAAGCGGATTATCAGACATGCAATCCTCCCGGGAGAATGGTCTCTGCACCCGCAGGTTTTTTAATAGCTGGTCCAGAGATGGGGGCTTCCAGAAGTTTTGCGCAAGGACCAGAGATCCTCTGGCATCTGCGATGGATGTGATGTCAATGAAGAGGGACTTCCGGCTAGGATATCTTTTTTTTTTTTTTTTTTTCTCCAATCCCGATGATTCCTCGGGTGCTACGGCGAGTAAGGATGGGGTGTCGGCCAGTGATTCTAGTGGCGCCAAATTGGCCCAGACGAGTTTGGTTTGCAAACATTTTGCTTATGGCAGAAGGACAAGGTTGGGCCCTTCCTTACAGACCCTATCTACTCAATCAAGGACCTTTTCATCATTCGGAATTACCTTGGTTGGCTTTAATGGCATAGCTGTTTAGGCCAACCTCTAGAGATCCAGAGGTTTCTCCCCTAGGGTACTGGATACACTGCTGAGGGCTCGAAAGCCGGTGTCAACCAGGATCTACCACAGGAGGTGGCAAATTTATGTACAATGGTGTGAGAGGAACTGTCATAATCCGGCATCTTTCAGCTTAGCTAGTTTTCTAGCTTTTCTTCAAGATGGGTTAGAGACGGGTCTTAGGTTAAGTTCCCTGAAGGTTCAAGTTTCGGCGCTTTCTATTTTCTTCCAACGCAGATTAGCTTCCCTGCCTGATGTTCGTAATATTTTTCAGGGAGTGCTGCAAATTCAGCCTCCCGATGTTCCTCCGTTGGCTCCGTGGGATTTGAACCTGGTTCTTGATGTCCTTCAGCAGCCTCCTTTCGAGCCTCTGGAGTCTGCTGACCTCAGATTTTTGACATGGAAGGTGGTATTTCTGTTGGTCATTGCTTCTGCAAAAAGAGTTTTAGAACTAGGGGCCTTATCCTGTAGAGTTCCTTATTCATTATTTCATAAAGATAGAGCGTGCCTTCCTTTTTGCCAAAGGTGGTTTCAGGTTTCCATATAAACCAGGAGATGTGGAGATTGGTTCTGGCCTTTCGGGAAGGGGTGCCCTCTTCTGGGCCTCCTGCGTCGTCATCATGTGGTCAGAGCCTTGAAGGTTAATGTGGAAAGAACTTCTGCTTGTTGGAGGACTGACTCTCTTTTTGTGTTTTACTATTGCTCGTTGGATTAGGTCTGTTATTAAGCACGCCTATGTGAGTATGAATCGGGCTGTGCCTTGAGTTCTCTCAGCGCACTCTACCCATGCAGTGGGGGCGTCCTGGTCTGCTCGTCACGGGGCTTTTGTGGATCAGCTGTGTAGGGCGGCTACCTGGTCCTCTGTCCATACTTTTACACTGTTTTACCAGTTCAACATTTTGACGTTTTCGTTTGCCGGTTTTGGCCGAAGTGTTTTACGGGCTTGTAGACCAGATCATTCCCTCCCTTAGGGGGCTACTTTAGAAGGTCCCCATGGTAGCAGTGTTACCCAGAGTGGATGATGGAGAAAAGAGGATTTTTGTACTTATGTTAAATCTTTCTCCGATTCTATCTGGGGGACACTGCATTTGCTCCCTTTTGCTGTTCTACTGTTTGATTAGATTTGTGCCCTTTTCTCTTGGGACTTTAGTATTACTGAGGTCTATGGGGTTGCAGAGGGAAGGAGTCAGCAACAAGTTTAGTTAACTATTTAAGTGCCAACTGCAAGCGCCCTCGGACAACCCCATGGTAGCAGTGTCCCCCAGATAGGATGGGAGAAAGAGATTTAACGTGAGTACAAAAATCCTCTTTTTGTGTTGTAGTGGAGAATGCGTAATAAAATGTACAACCTCATTTGGAGTTTTGATCACTGAAATCTTTTAAAGACATTTAGCAATTCTTGTGATGGTCACTTTTTTTCATTTTTTTCTTATTTGTGTGTGTGTGTTAGAGATGGCCATTAATGGAGAAACTGTGTCAATGGATCAAGATGACACATCACAGAGCACAGAGGGTCCAGAACCACAGCAGGTTAGTTGAAAATAAAATGCCAATGCTGCACAATGATTGTTTGACACATGTTGCTGATGTTTTTATTCTGAGAGCTTGAATAAAGTAAATCTTGATAGACCAATAGAACCTTCATCCTGGTTCTGTACTCCAGATTCTCACATTGGCTCTTCACAACGTTTCCTCTCTATTACGTGCTCGCGGGGATGATGTGTCCCTTACTCTCCAAGCCATGGACATCAGCTGTGTGCAAAAATTCCACGATGTGAATGGTAAGAGTAAAAATGGATTGATGCATGTGTCAACTCTGGTAATGATTTGGCATTATTTATTATTGGCAAGAATTGTGGCTATTGCACAATTATGTACAGAACTTGTCACATATTCACTTTATACAATTTGACATATCTTTTTACCGTTTCATATTTTTTTTGTATTCGTTATTTCAGCAATAAAATATAGCAACAGCTGAAATCAAAATAAATACACTTTGTATAATATTAACATGTTCATTAATACATCACAATTCTCCAGTATATCAGTGAACTACATATATAGTCAATGAAAAAAGAAAAATATGTGTTGAGACTCCATCAAGAGTTATGACATAAATGCAAAAGAAAATCCATGTATCTTAAAGGAAAATATATGGAGTTGTTTATTTAGGGTTTTAATGTTCAAAATGCAAACGTCATTGGTTTTGAGCAGAGTTGCACAAAAGTGTATTTGTACTACTCTGTTCAAACTTGTTGACATTAGGTTTATGAGGTGGGGGATGGGGTTGGCTATAGAAGGCTCAGTAAGGCCAGGCCCGATCTACACTCTAGTAGAGCGTGATTTTATAAAATTTAACCTCCAGAGGAATAAATTTTCAGCCGAACAAATCATGTTGCACTGCAACTTTTTTTTTCTTTGTCTAAAGGGTAAATACTTCATGCTCTTACATACGAATGTGCATGCAGGACAGTTCTAGGATGCCCCCCCTCGCAACTCTAAGTCAGACTTTACATTTTATATTTCGTCCCTCAGCACAAAATGGGTTTTTTTGCAAGCACATATTTTGCACCAAGTATCAAGACTTAACACTAGCTCTCATCCCCTTAGTGTCTCAAATTCCAAGAAAATGTGGATCGAAATTTATTACCATATATAAAAAAAAAAGCAACCCTACTAATAGAAATTCAAACTATTCTAAAACATGTTGACTATGCACTCAAGATTTAAATGAATTCAGCACAGTCACACCCAGATATTGGCATAAAGTGATAGAGTGGATTTTATAATCTCCTTACAGAAATGTTAATATATTGGATGACTATACATTTATAAGTACTGATACTCAAACACAAAATATAAAATATTTTTAACACATTATGAAAGGATTATGTCCATTTAATGTTAATAGTGCAATGGGTGTCTGTAATCTGTTGAGAGAATCCTTGGCTGCCAGAGGTCATAAAGACTAAACAAATACCTAATTCACATTTATCACTACATTTTCAATGTATACAGTCTGGACATAAGGACAGCCATGCCATTTCCTACCACAATTATGCATTTAATAAAGGAATATATTTAAATGCAGTCAATGTGTGTGAATATTCATGCAAACAAAAAAAATTACAAATGACAAATTGTGTTTTGCACTCCCAATCAAATATTGAAATACTGAAAAAAGGGAGCAGCATACATAAATTTGAAAAAGAGCACTCACCACTATATACATTTTGTATAAAAGATTTGTTAAACTAGTTCAAGATAGTCTACCATTATCATCTCTGAAAATTATAAAAGCTATATCTTATTTCAACAGGTCTTTTATCAAGTACGCCTGGTTCTTCTTCTCCAAGTCTCATCCTGCATTTTGATCTTGGTCCCACTGCAGCCTACCTCTCTCCACTTGCTGTACATAATGGCTTTTTACAATTATGGATCCAAGACTTTACCTCGGAGATCCCTGTTTCTGCTCTAACTCATATAGGACCATTTCTAGAAGATGAGCAGATTCCTGAAATACTGCCCATGATTATTCAAGTCAAGAACAGCAAGATTATACTCAGAGTGAGTATGTAAACTATACAATATTACCTCACTCTCAAAATCTAGAAGTGTAATGTTTCTACTACAAATATTATTATGTGCAGAATCTGAGCTGGGGCAACATTACTTTAGCAATGTCATTTGGGCCATCCCACCTCCAATCACACATCCCTCTCCCCTAATATATGAAAATATTAAGTAGGATAAAATAAAATTTACTTTTGAGTGCTCTAGAATGATAAATGCATTGGCATTTATAGAGACGATGTTAGATTTCATCTTTTTAATGCACGTGTGTTTTCCATATCTAAAATGTCATATTTTTTCATGCGCTGTGGCTGTACTGATCACTCCACCCTTACGCAGCTCTAGTGAATAACAAATGGACATGAAGTACAAGTCCAATGTCCATTTCATTAGATATTGTTTATGTACTCTTTTCGTGAGTTATTCTGGGGGCTACAGGTACAGACCCACCTCCGGAGGTTAATTAAAAATATCTCTTCCACTGCAGATCATACCCCCAGATGTTACACAAATGGCTAAAAGACTAACTTATGCCCTATACATAGGATATACCAAAACCAGCTTTCAAATGTCCTTCACTCCTTTTGTACGCAGCTTAAGTCTCGGAACGTAAACAGAATTTCTCATACGTCCAATTGGGGGACACTGCTATACATAGGGGTATAGTAGGTGGTAACAGGAATCCAGGCGCTTAAACAGTTAAATCTGTGAGTGTAACTCCACACCTGCTATACCCCCTCCCATAGGAAGGATATGAAGTTTAGTTTTATTACCCTCAGGAGTCAGGTATGTTTTTTAGGGTTCTTGCCCTGAATTTATTTTATTGTATTTTATTTTATTTTTACTAGGGGGGAAATATGCTGGGCTCTGGGATGTCTTCCAAGGGGTGGATAGCCTGCAACCTTCCTTCACCCTGGGTCCCTGAGCCGGGGTGAGTAGCTGACAGCTGTCTCACCTCCAGTACAGTCTGAGGTCATTTTTTCTCTACTTGCCGGCAGAGCAGCTGACAGCTGTGACCGCAGCACACTGACAGCTGCAGCGTTCGCACCCCCTCCCCCCTAGACAACGAGCAGATGCCAGATCAGAGGGGAATACTAGCAGCCACAGCAAGATCTCCATTGACTCGGAGAGTACAGCTGTAGCTGCTGCACACAGCAAGGAAGCACAATATCGGAGGTTTCCTCCGTTTATGCAGACGGCCATTTTACCATGCACAGAAGGAAGGGGAAGGTTGGAACTCCGCTCTCACTTCCTCGTGCCATCAGCAGGGATCTCTCAGCACCATTTCTACTGCAGAGAGCGGACCCTGCTGTGCTCCTCCCCAGGACAGGTTTATTCTCTGTTGGAACACTCTTTTCAGCTAGTTTCTTGTCTCTGGTGGTGTGTGTGTCTTGTTGTGTATAAACTTGCTAGTTTAAAATATGCTTAATATCCATCTAGAAAGGATTTCATATATTGTAAGATTACACAATAGAGGGGATAATAATTTTTCTCCTTCGTCCACTCTAGGGGACACTGCTACCATGCGGTTGTATGGAGTTGGCACTTAAATAGTTAACAACTAAGTTTGCTGCTGACTCCTCCCCTCTGCAACCACACGGACCTCAGTTTTGTTTAAGTGCCCAAGGAGTTGGGCTGTGTTTAGTACTGCTTGGCAGTACTTGCTGTTTAGTTTAGATTTTATTATTTTTCTTGTTCTATTCTAGTAATGTTAGGTGAGGATAAGTGTTGATTAACATTTTTTTCCTCTTAGGTTTCTAATGGAACTATGTTCCGTTTTTATTTAAAAAAGAAAAGAAAAAGACCAACAGAAGAATCTTTAGACTGCGGGCAGTGACAGCGCTATGCGGCTGTCACTGCACTGTCCCAACGGGTCCGGCGCTGCCACGGGCAGAGAGCACTGCACTCTGTTGAGGATCCGCCATGTTGGGAGATGCCAAGTCCCCCGCTGAGGCGGAGGGGGGACTTGGATCTCATAGAACCCTACGAAAGATTTTGAATGGCCATTGATACAGGAGCGCAACACAGTGTGGCAGCCTGGGCTGATAGATGCTTCCTCTGGGTGTTTGAACCATCAGACAGCGGGGAGTGAATGAGAGATTCTCCGGCTGTCGGGGGTATGCTCCGGAGCAGGAGATATTTCCTGTCTGTCATCGCAGTCGAACTTCAGAGACACCTCAGAGAGTTTTACTGCTGCTGACTTCTCAGAATTCATAAAAAAAAACACCAGTGCTGGGAGTGTAAAGGAGACCCCCCTGCTGATTGGTGCACTCCAAAGGCGGGACAAAATTCAGCTAGAGTTTACCTCAGAGGACTCCTAACTGAAATAATGGAGAATCCATCTACTGATGGCTTCCCTTCCTTGACAATTGCACAAAGTACCCCAGTGTGGGAAGTTGTTTATGATTGATAAGTCAGCAGAGTTTTATATATGTATTTTTACCACAGATATTTATATTACTGTTTTGAGGCTATTAGCCAGAGTCAGAACTAGTCTTTATTTTACTATGTTTTTCTCAGTGAAAGTCGCCTAATCTGTTTTTCTTTAAAATAAAAAAAATGAAATGAAAAAAATGGAATATAATGTCTGATAAGAACAAGAATTATTGTGCAGAATTTTATACTTGTTCACAATGCTCTGACAGATTACCTGTGGGGCAAACAGACCAGGGGGCTGTTTGTGCACAGTGTGAAACTGTCCTCAGCAGCTAAGTACCCCACTGGGAAATAACTAGTTAATGAGGCTCCTTGTGGTAATAGAGAGAACACTATCTATATATATATATATATATATATATATATATATATATATATATATATATATATATATATATATATATATATCTACCTACACTTTAGAGTTTTATTATAGAAGTATCTAAAGTAAATGGAGACAGTATTTTACATGCGTGTTCAGTCAATGATTATGAGAAATAAAATTTATTATTCAGAGATTAATTTCCATACTGTTTTGAGACATTAGCCAGGGTCAAAACAAAAGTGATTATACTATTATCTTTGTGGTGTGATTGTTTATGGCCTGTCTGTTTCTTTTTAAATAATAACATATAAAAACTGAGGAGGAGCTTATCCTATAGGACTGCTTCCCCTTCACAAATTTGTATGTTCATTGAAGCCAATTCACGGAACTGGACAGTAGACAGGTGAAGAAACTCCTGAGCAGGTTCATCCGTGTACCTGGATGCAGACTAGGTCTGGCTGTGATCCCATATCGCCGCCTCATAAGCTGTACTCAAGGCCTCTGCTTTACATTTGGCACAATTGTAATGCATAACAGACCCTGTAGCAGCCCCCCTCATAGAGGTTCCATTAGCAGTCATGGTGAAAAAAAAATAAAAAAATTAATAACTGAGGACCAGGTCGTCACCCTACCCAGCTGCTCTGCAGATGCTCCATGGAGAGCAGCCCAGGAAGCACCCACCGCACAGGTAGAGTGCACCGTGGGAACCTGAGGCACAGGTAGATTTTCTACACTCATAAGCAAGCTTAATCATAGATCTGATCTGACGAACAATGGTCTGCTTGGTGGACGGCCAACCTTTCCTATGAAATTCGTAAAGAACAAATTCGTAAAGAACAAAAAAGAGAGTCAGTCCTGCAGCCAGCAGAAGACCTCTCCACATAAACCCGTAAAGCTCGGACCACGTCCAGACTAACAGAGGAAGAAGGCCTAGAAGGAGCAATCTCTTCTCTAAAGGCCGGGACCACTATCTCAGGATTTAAATAAAAAACAGGAACCACCCTAGGGAAGAAAGTAGGTACAGTCCTGTGAACCGTCCTATTCTCATGGAACACCAGATAAAGAACCCTACGGGACAAGGCTCCAAACTTCGACACACGTTGAGTAGATGCAATGACCAGCAAAAACACCACCTTCCACGTCAAGAGACGCAGATCAGCCGACACCGGGTTCAATTGGAGGCCGCTGAAGAACCTCAAAAATGAGGATCCAATCCCACGGGGGCCAACAGAGGAACATTGGGAGGCTGACCGTGAATAACCCCCTGAAGGAAAGTACAAACGTCAGGGAGGAAAGCCAACCAGTGCTGAAAGAAAATAGAAAGCGCAGAGACCTGAACCTTCAAAGAACTCAGCCTTACTTTCATCTCTAACCCATCCTGAAGAAAGGCAAGAAAACGGCTAATCTGAAAAAGGTATGGTTATGACACATCCTTTACACCTTGTGATAGATCTTAGCTGATACCGGCTTCCGAGCGTTTATGAGAGTCTCCACTACCCTGGAAGAGAACCTCCTTGACCGCCAATGGTTGGCTTTAACAGCCACGCCATTAAAACCAGCCGAGGTAAGTCTGTATGGTGTAAATGGTTCTTGACTGAGAAGATCGGGCCTGAGAGGAAAAGCCCAGCCTGACTCTTCCACCAGAAGCAAGATGTTGGCGAATCAGAGCCAACAGAGCCAATTCTGTGCCACCAGAATAATCGGAAAACCTTCCAACAGTACTCGTCTTAGAACCCGCAGAATCATCGGAATTGGTGGAAAGTGCTATCCTAAACAGGAGTCCCACCTCATGGACATTACCTCCACAGCCAGAGAAATTCTGGTACGTGCCCAGAATCTTGGAACCTAGTGATTGTGTCTGGATGCCATCAGATCCAGATCTGGCAGGCCTCATTTCCAAGCTAATTCCTGAAACACCTGAGGATGCAGTTCCCATTCTCCCGGAAGAATTGCATGCTTGCTGAGATAATCTGCTTCAAGTTGTTCACTTCGGGAATAAACTCTGCTGAAATCGCTGGAACGAATTTCTCCACCCACAAGAAGACCACTACCTACATAGCTCCTGCGCTTCTTGTTCCTCCTTGGCAATTTACATATGCCACTGCAGTGACATTTAAGTTGGACTAGTTTTCCTTGAAGGAGAGACTGAGCTCACTGGAGGGCTAACAGCATGGCTCTTAGCTCGAGAACATCTATGGGCCAAAGTGCCTCCCTGTCAGTCCAAAGACCCTGGAGATTAAGCTGGAGAACAACAGCTCCCCAGCCCTTCAGACTGGCATCTGTGGTCACCAGAATCCAAGACCACAGGACAAAATGTCAGCCCATCATCAGAAGCTCTTAAACTTGCCACCATTTCAGAGGTTGAGGAGTCTCCCTGGAGAGTCTTATTTGGTGGGTTTCAAGATGGAAAAAGGGGGACACGACCATTGTCTTAGTAGATTCCACTAGAATGTACGAGAGTGGAAACGACCCTATGGGAGGGTTTTGAACATCGATACCATCAACCGTAGAATCCCCATGGCCAAGCGCATGGAAGGGTGACTCAGGATTAACCGTACAGAGTTGTAGGGATCTGTAGAGAAGGTTCTGGAAAGAGATCTTCTGAAAAACATGGTGTCCATTATTAATCCTAGAAACCTCATCCTCTGTGAGGACATCAATAGGGATTTGGAATAATTGATTATCCAACTGTGTTGCTCCAGAATTCGAATAGACAGGGTCAGATGTTAATAGAGAAAAGGACCTGATAAGTCTATGAGGAGAAAATAGTCCTAATGCGGAATAATGTTTTCTCCCAAAGCACGTAAACGTTCTACAATTACTGCCATGATCTTTGTGAAAACTCTGAGCTGTGGAAAGCTAAAGGGGAACGCTAAATTGATGATGGGAGCTTCTACTGTAAAAACAAAGGACTGATCCCATACGAAACTTGTCTACTCGTAGATGTTCGTTTAGCCCCCTTGAGGTTTAGAATTGATCGAAATGAACCATCCTGTTTGGGCACCAAGAACAGGTTTGAATAAAGCCCTCAGTGTTTCTGCCACTCTGGACATGATCTCCAAGAGACAAATATCTAAGGTAGATGCCGCCCACTGTCGCGTGGAGAGGAAGGTCCCGTGATGCGGATTAGTATTTTTTTATTTTAAGAGCTTGGGATTCGGAAGTCTTCTGGAGTAAGCATCTCTACCCATTTGCAACTGTCCTCGAGATGCAAGGAGTCTACCTCTATTGGCGGGCTGAACTTAATAGCATGTGTTCAGAAGAACGAATTTCAAAAAGACCGAGGTGGTTTAGGGACATTCACCGGCAGGAAAGTACTTTTACCTCCGGTTGCTTGGCTAATCATACTGTCCAGTTCTGGACCAAACAGATAAAAAGTTTCAGTTAAGTGCATATACATGGTATTTGAGAGTTTACATAAATACATATGCATATCTTCTAACTCTACAGGGATAAACCCAGAGTTGTACCCAACACAATCCTGTGCTAATATATATATAACAGAATAATCCTCGCAATAGAAGAATGTCAACAATAAGTTAATAACTATGTGAAGGAATTAGTAAATATTCTAATTGTATAGGTATGTGTAAGGCAAAACTGATGTAAGGTACTCATCCCTCCAGAACCATATCTAGGGCAGAGTACCCGCAGATAGAAAGCAACCTGTCAGTTAAACACAGTATACTGCCGATCAGTGTCTGTGAGGTAAAACTGCTTGGCTGCATCCTTTCAGTTCAATTTTAGCCAAGCTCACAAGGGTAATATCTCACCGTGAGGTAGGTCAACCTTCTAATTCTGTTTCTGCACTACACCAGTCAGATGCACAGTCTGGACTGTTCACTTCAGGAACGTCCCAACTAGAATCCGCTTTAGCACAGACTCTACAGTCTCGGCCCAGGGTTTAGTTGCGGCTACTTCCTCACTGGAACGCTGCTAAGAGACCATCTCCTAAGCGTCGGGCCTCGAAGGAAGCTAAGGATTTAATGTTTCATTAGACGAAGAAGGTGAGGTTCACAGAGATTCTGGGAAAGAGGATTCAGCCAGTGTCGAAGATTCATCCACAGTGCAGGGGGTAGTGGACCTGGTGCTGGGAGTGCGCCAGACATTGGACTTCACTAACCCAAAGGTATCCCGGGAAGCTTGTTTTTCTCTGTTTAAAAGGCAGATTAAACCACTTATTTCCTTTCCCCCATTGCCTCAATTTTCCAGCTGAAGATTTTGACAAATGGGAAATTCTTCCAAGAGTGAATACTCCCATAGCCAGGTTGACTAGAACAACCACTTTACCAGTTGACGGGAATTCACTCAAGGACGCCACGGAAAAGGAATGTGGGGTTTTTTTGTTTTTTGTTTTTTTTTGCTCCAGCTGGTTTATGAAGCAGCTAGTAGCATGTTCATGCCGGCTATGTCCACAGCCTGGGTCAACAAGGCTATTCAAGCATGGGCAGAGCAGCTGTCCACAAGTCTTTGGGATGGAGTCCCTAGTAACAAATTCTGTCACAGAAAACCTCTCTGCGTTAGTCATAGCAGCCAGGTGTTCCTTATGGTTGCGTTTTTGGTCCGCGGACTGGGATTCCAAACACACCTTGGAGGCTGTACCTTTTGAGGGCATCTCCCTATTTGGAACTAAATTAGACCAGCTCATTTCGGAGGCTACGGGAGGTAAAAGCCAATTTTTGCCTGTCACTCATACCAGGCCTAAACAGTCTAGGTTTCGGTCCTTTTGACCCTTCCACAGATCCAGACGATCCCCTGCCAGGGGCCAGTAAAATGCTCCCGCTAGGCATGGTTTCAACATGACGTGATCTCCATACACAGAACTGTAGTGGGGACACGTCTATTGCTTTTTCAGGACAGGTGGCTGGAATCATAATTGGACTCATGGATCAGGGGCATTGGCACAAGGGGGTACGTCATAGACTTACCTGAGGTTAATGGTTGCCATTTTATTACCATGGGTCTTCCAGCCTGCGGTATTCGGCTCAAAGCCCTGCAGATAGCAATCTAGAACTTGCTGGACGCTGGAGTTATCATTCCAGAGGTTTGGAGGTTTACTCAAACCTTTTCCTAGCCCCAAAGCCAGACGACTCTTTTAGACCAATATAACATTTAAAGACTCTGAACTTACAAGTCAGAGTCTAGGTATTCAAGATGGAATTTCTCAGGTCAGTGATAGAGGCCATGTAACAGGGAGAGTTTTTAGCTTCCTTGGATTTAAAGAGCACCTACTTGCACATTCCCATTTGGCAGAGCCATCAGTGCTTATGCTTTGCAGTAAAGGAAAATAATTTCCAATTCCAGGTGTTACCCTTCGGTCTAGCGACTGCTCAGAAGGTCTTTACAAAGGTGATGGCAGTAAAGAAAAGCAATTGCCCCTCGCAGGCGTTTCGGTAATTCCTTATTTGGATGACCTACTTTTGAATGCTCCATGTGCTCAGATCCTGTCACAGCACATCCAGTTGACCAGATCCTTCCTTGGATAATCAACCTGCCAAAGTCATCTCTAATCCCATCGCAGAAGATGCGGTTTCTAGGGTTAGATTTCGACACCAGGTGTCAGTGTTTTCCTTCCGGTAGACTATCGCTCCAGTCCAAGATCAGAAACTTCCTAAGCAAAGGTCAGGTGTCCCTGCTGCGATGCATGAGGATGCTGGGAACAATGGTGTCGGCTTTCGAAGCAGTGCCTTATGCTCAGTTCCATTCTTGAGCACTTCAGTGGGAAATCCTGCGCAAATGGTCAGGCTCTCGCTCACATCTGGGGCGATCCTTTCAGACATGGGAATGGATGATAGTCAACACAGACGCAAGTCTGTCAGTTTGGGGGGAATTCATCTCAACACTCAGTGCCAGGGCCATGATAATGAGAGACATTCTGATTATATTAGCAATATTCATTCCAGGAATGGATAATTGAGAGGCAGATTATCTCAGCCGAAATATAGTGCTTCCAGGAGAATTGTCCCTTCATCCAGATGTCTTCGGTCTCCTGGTTCAACTTGGGTTGTCCAGAAGTAGATCTGATGGCCTTGCAGTTGAACTTCAAAGTTCTCCTATTTTGCTCAAAAAGCAGGGATCCTGCTGCGGGATTCGTGGATGCTCCTGTGATTCCGTGGCGGTTTCATTTAATTTACTTTTTTTCTCCTCTTCCTATGATCCCGAAGGTTCTCAAGAAACTGAAGAGGGAACGGGTGAAGGCCATCTTAGTGGCTCCCGACTGGCCGCTCGGAACCTGATACTCAGATCTGCTAGGCATGGTAGTGGAACCTCCATTCAGACTACCTTTCAGACCAGACTTAATCACTCAGGATCCCCTTCGGTGCCGCTCGTAAGATCGGTTGACTTTAAGGGCTTGGCTATTGAGACCATGATTCTGAAAGCCAAGGGTTTTTTCAACTAAAGTAGTTAAGACCATGATCAAGGCTAGGGAGCCTTCATCGGCAGCCAGTTATTGGAACATGGAAAACGTATGTATTATGGTGTGAATCAAATCACTTTCACACTTCCCGTTTCAAGCTCTCTAGGTTGCTGGTTTGGACAAGGGTTTGCGTTTAGCCTCGTTAAAATCACAGGTTTCAGCATTGTCTAGTTATTTCCAGCGAAAACTGTCCTACCTGCCAGAAGTTCACACCTTCTTACAGCTTCATATATTGCCTTCATTCATTCATCCTGTCTAGCCGTGGAACTTGAATTTGGTTCTCCAGGCATTGATTAAAGAGCCATTTGAGCCTTTACAGTCTGTGGAGTTCTATTACCTTGGAAGGTGGCGTTTCTTTTTGTCTTCAGCATGCTGGGTCTCTGATTTGGGGGCTTTATCTTGTTCTCCTCCCCCTTCCTTATTTGGTTTTTACCCCTAAGGATGTTTCCCGCTTTCATATAAATCATGAAATTGTTGTCCCTGCTTTTTCTCAAAGTTCTAGGTCACTAGATCAGTCCTTGTTGCTTCCAGATTTGGTCAGGACCCTTGGGTACTATGTGGACCACACAGCCAAATTGCGCAAAAGCGACAGATCTTTTTGTGCTTTATGATGTGGAGAAACAAGGTTGTCCTGCTTTTAAGGTCTCTTTAACTCAGTGGATTATCTTCACCAGCAAGTTAGATTACTCGAGGTCATATAAGCCGTTGCTGGGAGGTTTGTCGTCTCATTCCACTAGGACTGTGGGTGCTTCCTGGGCGGCGCGTCACGGAGCTTCTGCTGAACAGCTGTGCTGGGTGGCTACGTGAAAATCTGTTCACACATTTGTAAAATTCTATAGGTTACAAGGCTTTGCATCACAGGATGCCAGCTTTGGCCGTAGGGTTCTGCATGCAGCCGTGTCAGAGCACTCCCTCCCTTAGGGGACAGCTTTGGTAGGTCCCCTATGTATCGCAGTGTCCCCCAATTGGACGTATGAGAAAATAGGATTTTTGTATTTACTGTAAAATCCCTTTTTCCGTAGTCCATGGGTTCTGAATGTTATATGGTTGACTGTGTTGTTGTTGGTTAGTTAACCCTATATGGCTTCATTCAGGCTTTGTTGGACATAGACTGAATATCCTTCCTATGGGAGTTTCTACTTCTTCTTATATTCCTACTCTACCTCCTGTCCTCTTGATCCCATACCCTCACAAATTGGTAGGTCCTTGTCTCGTGTGCTCATTCCATCTCTCACTAAAATCTGTAATCTGTCTCTCTACTGGTATCTTTCTATCACTGCTCAAGCACACAGTGTTTACTCCTATTCTCAAAAAAACAGAATTGTGACCCAAACTCTCTCTCATATTACCATCCCATTTCTCAGCTCCTATGCCCCTCCAAACTTCTTGAGAGAATTGCCTACACTCTTCTCACACGTTTCCTTTTTTGCAAACAACCTATTGGAGCCTCTTCAATCATGCTTTCACACTCCACAGAGACTGCGCTGACCAAGGTTGTCAATGATCTGATCACAGCTAAAACTAAAGGTGATTACTCTCTTCTAATTCTCCTGGATCTCTCTGCCGCATTCGATACTGTTGACCACTCTTTCCTCACACAGACACTAAAATCCCTAGGTCTTGGTCTTCAAGTCACTGTCCTATCCTGTTCTTCCTACCTGTCTAATCGCTCTTTCAGTGTTAATTTCTCTGGAACAACCTCCACTCTGCTTCCTTTATCAGTTGAAGTACCACAAGGCTCAGTCCTAGGTCCTCTGCTATTCTCTACACTACTTTTCTTGGAAAACTAATAAGCTCCATTTGATTTCAGTATTATCTCTATGCGGATGATGCACAAAAATGTATCTATTCTCTCCTGATCTCTCAACATCTGTGTTGTCTCGCGTTACTGACTGTCTTTCTGTCAATTCATATTGGATATCTTCTCGACAACTCAAACTCAATCTTTCAAAAACAGAATTAATAATATTCCCACCCAACATTAGAAGCTTCCTGTCTGACATTTCTATTTCTGTTAACAACATGACCATAAATCTCACCCCGCAAGCTCGCTGCCTAGGTGTAATCCTTAACTCGCAACCATCATTTGTACCCCACATCAACTCTATATTTACACCATGCTGCATACATCTAAAAAACATTTCCAGAATATGTACATATCTCACACAAGACATTGCAACTTTAATTCATGCACTCATCATCTCCCGCATTGACTATTGTAATACGTTCCTTACTGGTCTTCCCAAAATCAGACTTGAGCCCCTACAATCTATTTTGCACACAGCGGCTAGATTGATTACATCTCCTCACTTGTCTCAAAATATATCCCAACTCGACCGACACCTCCGTTCTACACAAGATCTGCGTCTCTTCCACTCTCATCACTTCTTCCCATTCTCGGTTACAGGACTTTTTTTGGGCTGCACACACTTTATGGAATTCACTCCCTCGCACAAGAAGACTTTCCTCTAGTCTTCAAACATTCAAGAATTCTCTGAAAACCCACCTCTTCAGACAAGCTTATAATATTCCTCTACCACCCTCTTAAACTCCCTGGGTTACTCTATTATCACCCTCTACACAGCTAACACAAGAAAAACAACCCTCTGCAACCTGTGCATTCTAGCTGGACAAATATTCAATATGATGTAGCACTTACCATTGTGTATCAAACCATTGTTTCATAGATTGTAAGCTTGTGAGCAGGGCCCTCTTGCATCTCTGTATGTATTACCCAGTATGGTTTTATTACTATTTGTTCCCAATTGTGAAGCGCTACAGTATCTGCTGACGCTATATAAATAAATGATGATGATGGGAGGGGTATAGCAGGGGTGGAGTTACACTTACAGATTTAATTGTTTAAGTGCCTGGACTCCTGTTACCACCTACTTTACCCCTGTGTATCGCAGTGTCCTCCAATGGACTACGAGAAAGGGATTTTACGGTAAGTACAAAAATCCTATTTTTCTCTTCAGACTCCCTGGCAGCCATGACCATTGGGTTTCTTCCCTATTTAGCTGAGCATATGCAGTAAAGAAAACACCTGAGGCTATATGATTTGACTCCTCCTCTTGCTCAGTGTTCTTTTTTCCTGTCTTGCACATGTATGTAGACAGAGGAGTATATAGTGTAGTGAGTATTTGATATTTTCACAATGTGGGACTTGCCTGTATGCCCGGGACAAGATCCGAAGGGCCTTGGAGTTCTCACCATCAATTAGCTTAAATCGTTTTAAAGGGGAGAAAGATTTTACATCTGTTCACTAGAAAGTTACAATTGGCAAAAGTTCTTGAACATGGTAGATCAGAAATACCACAAATGATTGAAAATGAAGGATCCGTCCTACGGTTTACATCGGATAATAGGATTAGGCTAATGTGATATGTAATTTTTGTAAATTCGAGAACAGTTCGTAGATGAACAGCCAATAATAGAAGGTCAGGAAATGAAGATTTCAAGATCAATTTCTGAAATTAAATCTCCTTTCCTTCCGAATGAAAGTATTTGTCCTCCGATCAATGTATTTGAGAGCATGGTATCAAGTGATTTGGATGAATTGAAAGCTAATCCTTAAAGGAGGAAAGATGATAACTTGAGAGAAGATGAGAGAAAAGTTTTGAAATGACAAAATCAGAATCCCCACCATATGCCTAAAATACACAAAAATATGAGGGTACCACCTAGAAGACTGATTTTATTGAGAATTGGAGGCCTGATTGAGCAAGCCAGCATCTTTGTGGATATACTCCTAGGGAAATATGTTACTTCCTTGCCCTCATATGTTAAAGACACAATGGACATTTTTAAAATACTGCACGGAATAGTACTTGGCCCCGAGATATGGCTAATAACTTTTGATGTTGAATTACTGTATACCAGCTATAAACATGAGATGGGTATCCAAGTTGTAGAATTTTTTCCTACAGGCAGAGTGATCCAGCATTTGGTATGTTTTTGGTGGCGCTTGTGGGTTTTGTTTTGAAAAAGATTTCTTTAATTTTTGAGGACAAATTTTATTTTCATGTGTGGGACACGGCAGTGGGAGTGGCCTGTGCCCTGACCTTTGCAAATCTATATTTGGGGAGATGGGAAAGCAAACAGCGTTCAACAATAATTTAACGGAATATATTGACATAACGCATCCAAATAATTAGTCTATTGATGTCCTAATTTTCTGGAGGGGGGTTCACAAATCCATTGCAAAATGTATTGATATCCTAAATACTAATAACAATTTAAAGTTAACTTATGAAATGGACAAAGAAGATATTAACTTTCTAGATATAACCATAAGGATAACACAAGAGGGCAAGTTGAAAACTGATTTATTTAGGAAAAAGACGGCAACCAGCAGTATAATACATAATAATAGCTCTCATTTCCCACCAGTTATCAAGAACATACCGAAAGGTGAATTCTTAAGTTTAAAATGTAACTGTATGGATCTAAATGTTTGCCAGAATAGAGCTGATTAACTATGCATGAGATTATTTTAATGAGGATATAGTAAAAGAGCTATAAAAAAAAAAGGCTTTGAATCAGGTCAAAATGAGGGACCGGAATGAACTCCTATATCCGAAGATATAGGGTACATGGTGTCAAAAGGAAAAGGAGCTGCATTTAAATATACAGGAAATAAGAGCAGTTGTTAAGGCAGTTATTTTAAATTTTCTTACATTTTCACTTGTCCTTACACCATGCGCAACTCCAGGTGTTCTCACATGAAACAATGGTAGTATTCATAAAAAAACAGGGAGATTACGGAAGTACAGTTATTATGAAAGAGCTAAAACAAATCATGACTTGGGCAGAATGCAACATAAGTTCTCCCTCAGCTTTTCATGTAGCCGGCATTACCCTATACAATAAAAACAATACCCAATACCTATGTCCTACTAACCAAAACAGTCCACATATCCAACACAGAACGGGACTATAAAATCGCTGACACATTCTCATTTACATCCTCCAATGTGGTGTACATGATACAGTGTACAAGGTGCCCTGAGGGAATCTAAGCAGAAACTGCAATCCAGGATGAATCTACAGACACACAATAAACAAGATTCTGGACACCCCAGTTGGTAAACACGTATCTGGACAAGGACACCGTATGACAGATTTAAAAGTCTTAATACTGAAAGTTTTTTTTAAAAAAATGACAGGGAGAGAAAAATCTGGGAATTCAAGCTGATAAGAACATTTCAGTCATTAACTCAAGGACTCAACCTAACACCTGGATTTATGACCCACTACATGGACACACACTACACACCCCACAGCAGAGTGACTCTAGGGGGTATATTTACTAAACTGCGGGTTTGAAAAAGTGGAGATGTTGCCTATAGCAACCAATCAGATTCTAGCTGTCATTTTGTATAATGCACTAAATAAATGACAGCTAGAATCTGATTGGTTGCTATAGGCAACAACTCCACTTTTCCAAACCTGCAGTTTAGTAAATATACCCCTAGATCTCTGAACTCCTAGGACTTTTCCTCTTCCATCCATAATGAAAACCTCAGTTTTATTACTTTAACTTATCTTAATGATGTATCCCCCCCCCCCCCCATACAAATTGCTTGATGTAACATCTCGTAAATGTTGTGCCCTTTTCTCAGTCAATCATTTGTAAACCAGCCTGATGAATCGGCCTCTGTGCTCTGAAAGCTAGCAAATATCAAAACATACATAATTTTTCTGGCACAGTACTGCAATTAAAAAATGTTTTTTGTTTTTTTTTGCTACACATTCATGTAGCTGGCAAAAATTATTACTATTATCAGAGATTTGTAAGCCCCCACAGAGCCGAACAGTAGGAAAAACAGGACATACATTAAACAGGAAAATAGAAGATAGACAAATTAAATGCAGAAATGAAAACAAAAGTTAGGGAGGGACCTGCTCATGAGAGAGCTTACATTCTAAATTGAAGAAGGCACAGCTAAAAGAAGAGCAAGTGTAGCTCAGAGTGGAGATTGTGTCAGTTGTGATGGTGCATTAGTGTGAGTAGTATCGGCGAGAGTAGGGTAAGCTCTAATAGGTAGATGGATTTTCAGAGAACGTCTAAAGATTTCTAGGCTGTGGATAAGTCTGGGTGTGGTAGGGAATCCCATAAATTGGTAGCGGCATGGGAGAAGTCTTGTAGGTGGGAGTGAGAGGTGGTTACCAGAGTGCAGGTGCATGTCAGACATAGGTCTGAGACGGAAAGTATTTTTATATGAAATTTGAGTTGTATGAAGGGGTGGAGTTGTTGAGGGCTTTGTAGGTAAGGTCACTAATTTGAATTGTATTCTGGTGGACACAGGGAGTCAGTGCAAGGAAATGGTGTGGCAGATGTGCAGCTGTATGAGAGGGAAATCAGTCTTGCATCTCCATTTATGATGGATTGAAATGGCTATAGCTGGATGACGGGAATGCCATATAGCAGGAGATTGTAGTTGTCAAGAGAAGATATAAGAAAATCAATAATAGTTTTGGTAGCAGACACTAACGAAGCATTCAATAGGTGTACCAGGAAAGAACGGTGTCGCAAAGGAAAATGAAGTGACGATTATGTAGGAGTAGAGCGTGATCAGCATTGCATAAGCAGCAGAGCGGTCCAGGTGGATGAGTATGGAGAAATGACCCTTAGACTTTGTTGTTAGTAGAACATTGATCACTTTTGTGAGAGCAGTTTTAGTAGAATGTTGGGGACAGAAGCCTGAATGCAGAGAGTCAAGATTTGAGTGAGAGGAGAGAAATTGAGATAGTTGGTTGTACACAAGTCACTCAAGTAGTTTGGAGGTAAAGGGGAGGAGAAAAATAGGGTGCGAGTTGGATAGAGAGGCTGGTTCAAGAGATGGTTTCTTTAGAATGGCTGAGATGAGCGCATGTTTAAAGAAGTATAAAAATGTGTCAGAGAAGAGAGACAGATTGAAGAGGTGAGCTAGGGGTGGGTGAGGAAATGGAGAAGTTGGGAGGAAATAGGGCTGAAGAGACAGGTTGAACGGTGAGATGATGATACTTTGTCTTCGGTTACTGAAGAGAATTAATTGGTGGGTTAGGCAGTGTAGGAGAAGGTGGGTCTAGTGTGTGAAATTTGACATGAGGAAATAGCTTGTCAAATGGTGTTGATTTTGTCTTTGAAGTACTTGGCAAAAGCATGGGGTGTGAGGGAGATGGTGCAGGTGGGCAGAGAAAAGAGTTGAAGGTGGCAAGAAATGACATGGGTTAGAAAATTGAGTGGATATTAGAGATTGGAAGTATGTTTGGCAATTGCTGTAAGATGGATGAATTTAGAGCGGAGGGACGATAAATCGGGATAGGACGAGACTTCGTCAAGTGGCGCCCAGCAGTGCGGGAGAACTTTTGCAGTTAGCAGGGTTGTTGAGCGGGCTATGGTTTCTCATTGGAGATGATCTGGTGGCTGGAGCTGCAATATCTAGAGCTAAAGTGACTGTTTTGTTGTAGAAAGAAGCAGCCTGATTAGGGCAGGACAGGGCAGTCATAGAAGTAAGTATTTGTGTTAGTGAAAATGAGAAGTGGCGGCTTGGATCAGGATTTCGTAGGTGGTGCTGTGTACATTAGGATTTGGGAGAAGGGGGGGCATGAGGTAAGGCTGAAGGAAAGGAGGTTGTGGTCAGAGTGTGGGAAGGCAAAGTTTGAGAAACTACAGATTGAGCAGTAGTGGGAGAATACATGGTCAAATGAGTGTTCATCACAGTGGGTGAAAGAGAAGGCCCACTGGGAGAGAACAAAGGAAGTTTTTGTGACTGCAAAATAAACTTTAAAGCATAAGGAAGTGAGTCAAGCAGCAAGGTTGTCAAGGATTTGGGAACTGGACCTGGGGACAACGATAAATGAGAGCGTCCTTCGAGGAAACAAAGTTAACAGGAAAACATCACCTGTTTTTCACGGTCATTCAATCTGGGGGACACTTCAATCATGGCGACATGGACACTTCAATCATAAAGGCAAGGCTGGAGCTGAGCACTTAGAAGTTAGTCAAAGGAAAAGCTCTTCCCATCTATATCCCCTTGCTGTGGTCACTGTCGCAGTCTATTGCTGACCATCGCTGTGACAGAAGGTGGTGTGTGAGAATCCTTATATTTTACCCAAGCCCAGGGCTCCTGAACTTGATGGTTCTCTTCAGGGTAACAGCTCTTGGTTTCCAATGGATCCCGCGGTGGGGGCATTTTTTGAGCCCTCTTGGGTTAAGTTCCTGGAAAGTTTTAGGCCAAGCACAGGTTTCTTCCTCTCTGGAAAAGTAATAGATTCTTTCTCTTTTATTCAAAAGCTGTGTAAATGTCCTAACCACTTTAGAGAGAACTCTGATACAGAGTTTTCTTCCCAAGAGGAAGGGGAGCTGTTGGGGAACTCTGATTATGACGACTGCGCCAGTTTAGCATACAAGGGTGTACGACTTGGTCATGGCATGCACAAGAATCTTAACATTCAGGATTCGGGGGACTCTTTTATATTCCTGAAGTTTACTATGTAAAGAAAAAGTGCACTACTTCTTTACGTTCTTCTCTTCATTTGTTCGTGATATTTGGGGAACTGTGGGCTAGACCAGATAAGAAATTCCAGATTCCATAGTGGTTCCCACTAGTTTAACCCTTTCCAGTTGAGGATACAACAAGGAGGGAATTTCTTCTAAAGTTGACATGCCTGTGGCATTCCTACCCAAATCTAACACTTTTCCAGCTCTGGGGGCTCCTTTTATTAAGAACAATACAGACCACAAGTCTGAAAGCATTTTAAAATCCATCTACATTGTAGCAGGTGTGGGCCAAAATCCTACCCTGGCTTCTACATGTGTCAGCAAGATTATTGAGAAATGGTCAGAACAAGTGATCGAGGATCTTCAGTCAGACACACCAGCTTGTTCCCCCTGGATTCTAAGATTTCCGCATGGGCGGTTGCCGCCAGACAGCTCAGATCTTGGGACACTGATGTTGACTCCCAAGAGAACTCTGGAGTACTTACCATTTGATGGTAAGGCTCTTTCTAGCCCAGAGATAGATAAAATTATTAGTCAGACACTGGGAGGGAAGGCTCCCAGGTCCAAGGTACTGAGTTTATGGTCCTTTTATCTTTTCATTTTCCCATCGGTGACTTCTCTAAACAAAGGCAATGGGTCAGTGCTTTACCCGTGAAGGGGTTAGCAGAAGGGAAACTGTGTGCATGGGCCTCCAAGCTCCCAGTTTCCAAGCCCTCTTATCATCCAACGGCATGACAGGTTCTTTCCACGGAGTCATATCTGTGTTGGAGCTTTCCTTCTGCGTTTCCAGAGACTCATCCTTAGATTCCTGAGGAAGGGACATTGTAGGGAGAGGCTATCTCACAGACCTCGTAGGTTCTGCACCCAGTCAGTTTTTTTCCTCTGGGCTTCCAGGAGAAAGGTCCAAAAGACTGGCTCTCAGGGAGGCCATTCTATGTCTGCTGCCATCAGAGCTTCTTCCAGTTCCAGAAACACACAAAATCCAGCGACTTTACTCCAATTTTTCCTGGTTCAGAAACCAGACAGGACTTTTTCGACTCATCTTGAACCTGAAATCCCTAAACATCAGACTTCAGTTGGGTGGGCTCAGGATGGAGTCAGTCGGTCATTCAAAGTTGTACAATATGCACACTTCTATTCCGCACCTTTCAGGACAACATTTTGAGAAAGTGTCCCCAAATTCAATTTGTGCTAAGCCACTCAATTCGTCATGCTGTCACCTCAGAAAGGTCAGTCCCTATTGTGGCTTAGGGAGACATCATGAACAGGGGCCACCTATTTACATCTGAACTGGACCCTTATGATGAAGGATGCCAACCTTCAAGGTTGGCGGGCAGTGATGTTACATCTATGGCTTCATGGTCTCTGGTCCAGTGAGGGGTCAAAGCTCCTCATCAACATTCTAGAGCTATGACAAACACTTTTATGCAGGCTCGCACTTGGTCAGCAGGCCTATTTGCATTCAATCAGAAAACGGCACAGCAGTGGCATATATTCAGCGGCCACCTGTAGCACACTAGTGATGAGGGAGTCAGTCAGGATCTTGGCATGGGTAGAACATCATGTTATGGGATACCAGTAGTTTATATCCCTGAGATGGAGAACTTTAGCAGAAATATAATTCTCCCAGGAGAAAGATCTTTCCATATAAGAAGTGTTTCATCAGATCACGGAAAGGTGGGATCAGCCAGAGGTCAACATGATGGCCTCCCGACTGAACCAGAAGATAGGTTTTGTTCCAGAATTAGAGATCCTCTGTAAACACATTGCCAGTGCCGTGGGACTTTCTTCTTCATTTTTACCTCAATAGCCATGCTTCCTTGTGTCCTTAAAAAGGAGAAGGAAGATGCTCCAGTGATGTTAGTGGGGCCAAATTGTCCAAAAAGAGCTTGGTAGGACGGCATAGTAGATATGGCTGGGGGGGGGGGGGGGTCAGGATAGCACTTCATCAAAAGGAGGATATTCTCTTTCGAGTACCCTTTCTACACCAGGACCTAGCTCGTCTGGCTTTAATGGCACAGCTGTTGAGGTTGGGATTCTGAGATCTAAGGGTCTCTCTGAGAATGTAGTTAAGACTATGTTAAAAGCCAGGAAACTTCTCAGTAAAAACTATCCTAGAATATGGAAGACTTGTGTACTCTGTTGTGAGTGGAAAGGGTGCCATGCTTCAACATTCAGACTTTCTTGCCTTTTTTTTCTTAAGGATGCCGATAGTGGTCTGAGACAGAATTCCATAAATCTGAGGGGGTATATTTATTAAACTGCTGGTTTGAAAAAGTGGAGATGTGGCCTATAGCAACCAATCAGTCTTATATCTGTTCAGGTAAGCAAGTGGCAGAAAATATCTCTGCTCACTCTATCAGATCACTAAGTTTCTTGGGTGGCCCATCTTGGGGCCTCAACTGAGTAGTTATGAAAGGCAGCAACCTGTTCCTCCATCCATACTTTTACAAAGTTCTAACTTTTTAACATTGTTGTGTGCATGGATGCCAACTTTGGACAAACGCTTTTGTGCACACCAGTGTTAGCGCCTACCCTACCATAGTGGCAGCGTTAGAACATCCTGCTGCTGTCTGGAAGCACGGGGCTAAGTACCTCTTTATTATTAGAGAATCTGCAGTTGCTTTGTAAATCTCTATTTTGTGTGTGGGAGATAGTTAGAGACTCTTTTTTGTCTGTTACTGTGTTTGCTTAAATTGAGGGACTTTTCTAAGGGATCTATACCAGAAAATGCATATTTTAGTTCAGATTCTGTCATGGTCTGTTGATTTAATATACGCTGTCTACCATGTCTGAAAAAGGGACAAGTTTAAGGCTAAAGCTGGAGGAGGCATGTCCGTTTTGTGATTCACCTGTTATAATGCCAGAAAAAAATATTTATTGGACGGCAGGAATCAGATGCCCGGTGTGCAGCCTGTGGAGAACCGTGACTTGCGCACCGGAGAAGGATGCATCAGACATGGTGGAACCTGCTTGGGGGCGCTATCCCTAGCTCAGTCTATTGTTGAGTGAACTAAATTGACTGCACTTCTTTCAGATGTCGGTGTGAATCCCTCTTTGCCTCTTTCTGCAGCTGTGTCTGCAGTAGACACAATCTCACTGGAGACGGTCTCTTAGGCGGTGACTGCAACTATGGTCCGGGATATAAAAGCCTGGGCCAAGATACTGTAAAAATCTGTTCTGGAGCTGGCAAGGATATCCTCTTCTTAGAAAAGCTCTTTGGGGCTCCTAAAGCTGAGACGCCACAAAAACGCTAACCGTTCTCTTAGATAAAAAAATCTGATCTGTAATTCTCTTCAGAGCAAGAGGGGGAGATTTCTGGGTGACTCAGATCCAGAGGATCCTCTGGTATTTGAATGTAAATCCTTTGGAGGCCAGGGCATTTTAAGTTGGTTTTGGCAGTACATCAGGCTTTCAGACATTATTAGAGGTGGATGACTTCTGGAGTGTCCTTACTTAAAAGAAGGAAGAAATGAGTTGAAAGAGCAATTTATGCATCTTAATACCTGTCACAGCTCTGGATGCAGCTTCTACCAGTTCTGGGATCTAGGTCCTGGCTGTAGTTGCCAGATGAGCATTTTGTCTCCAGTCCTGAGTCCAAGAAATCTTGGGAAGCCCTTCCGTTCTTTTGGGGCCTGAGCTTGGCAATGATCTGTCAGGCTACTGGGAGAAAGAGTCCTTTTTTCACGATCAACCTGAGAAAAGGGATAGAGGTTCTGTTCCTTTTGGGCCTCATTTTGTCCGAAAGCCTCTTTGTGTGATCACTTCATTATAGAATGCAGGGGGTCAGCACAGGGGACGACAGCAGTGGCGGAACATCCATTGGTGCAGCAGGTGCGGTGCACCAGGGCCCATGGGGAACTAGTGAGCTGTGGGCCCTTGTTCCCTCCTCCCCAGTTTCGCCTCTGGACGACAGGACTGGGTGTCCTGGTGCCCAGGACTTGAGCCCTCTACGAAATATACTGTATGACAGCCTCCTCCCCATTCAGCTCAGGCTGCAGTAGGAAGCTCGCTTGTTTTTACTCTGGGACATGTGAAGAGCCTCCTCTTCAGACCTCTGGGTAACAGATTTCTTTCCTCTAGCTTCCAAATAAAATTTGTGAGAGCCAGCTGATTTGCCTTTTTATCAGAAAAGAGGAGTTTTGTACTTCATGTTGAATCTATTTCTCTAAATCCATTTGGGTGTCACTGTACTCCCACCCTTTGGTCTTTGTTCAGTTCTGTGTGTTGTTTGAACTGTGTGTTTTTGTTAATTTTCCCCCTATCCGTTGGGATTTTGCAAGTTGTGAACAGAGGATCACTGAGGTGGGGAAAGAGGCGTTTCTGCTCAGTTCAGAAGTTAACCCTTAAGTGCCAGCTCCTGCACCCTCACTGCAATCCCAAGGTGGCATTGTCCCCAGGATTGATATGGATAAATGGATTTAACTTGAGTACAAAAACCCCCTGATTTCTCACCAGCATGGAAAGTTTTGAAAGAAAACAGTCTCTTTTATTTTTTCAGAATAATGCCCAAGGACCAAAGATTCAGACTGCGGAGGCTTTGACATGTTGTCATTCACTTGTTGCCTGTTTTGGGGATTGTGGTTCTTGTACAACAGCGACATATAAACTCATCTGACCAACATTGTTTATTTCCCCGATGTTTCTATGCCATAAATTGTTCCTTTTAGGAAAGTAAAGGTCAGCGTAGCACCGTTAGAGAGAAACAGGTCAGGTGAATGGAGTATAGAGAGCAAGGTTTTTTTCTTTCGAATACCTTCTTTAACAAGTGATCCCCTCTCCAGGCTTTATTCTGGGGGGGTTTAAAACTTCTAGCAGTGGATAAATAGGAAGCTCATTGATAGCACCTTTAAGGTTTAGGGAAAAAAATTCTGCTCTGATTAGGTGCAAAGATCCCCTGCCAAAGTCTGTTACAGGTTTGTGTATTTGAGGGAGCACCGATTTTAAGTAAGATTTTTTGTTTTTAATTATTATTGGGTTTTTTTTTAAAGCTCACATAATTTTTTGTTGTCCTTTTGACTTTGATTCCTACTTTTTGATTTAAACTGTATCAATAAAAACTAAAACTGCAAACAGTTACCAGCCAGTAACCTTTTTGCTTGCATGACTATCTAAAGCAATCATTTAAAAGATGTCTTTATTAATGTTTAACAGGATGATGGGCCACGTGTTTACCCCTCTCCAGTTCTTCCTGAGCCAGTTGCCTTCAGTGTGAAAAACCTGAAAGTGCAACGGCAAGAGGATGGTGTTTTCTGCCTAATAGGTAGGTATTAAGCTAAATGCCTAGCTTAAGGTCTTAACCTTCTTAGCTACCTCAATCCTAAAGGGGTGTTGTCTCATAAGTATTTTCTAGACATTTACTAGCATAGAGTTTATTAATGGATAGCAGACCAATATGTCCTTACTGAAAAATAGGATATGCAAATAAACTGCTTGGCCCAAGAATTATTTTATTTTTTTCCGCATCCTTTTTCATTCATACACATTGGTTTCTAGGCTAGATGAAATTGCTTGTAGCATAAAGTAGTCATTTTTCTACGATCATGAAACCTCCATTATGATCCTGCTGCTAATGCATAATTGAAAATAATTATTATGTCTGTGCCAAGCCTGCCATGATGATTAAAATGACCTTACTATAGGAAGACGTTTTCCCATGTTCTTTTTTTTTATGATCCAAGAAGTAGGACACGTAAACGGTTTACTTTAAAATATCTAATAATTTAATGTGGTGTATTTGATTATAAGTGATGATAGATACAATTGGTAAATAGAAATGTATAGAAGTAAATGGGATATTTCATTGTTTACCCATTGAGGGTGGGCT